>NW_020450219.1:517023-624009 GCF_003343035.1 Apteryx rowi | reverse complement strand
GGTTGGACTAGATGATCTCCAGAGGTCCCTTCCAACCTCAGCGATTCTGTGATTCTGTGATCTGTGATAAACCTAGAGCTATRATCTCTGATTTTGAGACCTTCTGTGGTACCCCCTTCTCTGCCAGAGGTTGCAGTAGCCTGGGAATGCTGCMAGAAAAGGTCAGTTGCAGACAAGTCCAGCTAAAACATCTCCCCACATCAGAGCAGAGATTGAGGTGGTCACAGCAGACACTAGCTATCTGCAAAGCATTTAGTATGATTGGACCTAGCATGTCCCACAAACTTATTAAAGGAAGTCTTCCAGATACACATTTCACATCTCAGTGGTGCACAGAGTGCAGCTGAAGTGATGAGATGGTCCGTCAGCATCTGGGCAGGGCTACATAATCCAGCAAGAAAGTGGCTATTCTACACTAACCACAGTACAGATGGGCATAGACCCTCCATTTTTTACTTTCTTCCTCTTCCAAAGAATACTTAAAACATAGCATTTAACTTCCAGAAATTCCCATTTAATTTTGGAATATGCAGGCATTGTGGTTTATATCCATAGGCCCTATGAATCTGAGTCTGTGAATCTCCTTCTGTGTTCCCTCACCAAGGTCTCTGCTACAATCAAGTTCTGTTCCCTGTGGTCAATGTGGTCAAATAAACCCTGCACTGGGCATCTGATGGGCATGTGAATGCCAGCAGTGGCACCTGCACGATTGGGAAAACCTTGCACAGAGAAGCCATGAATAATTTCATCTACATCCCTTGGATAATGCTGAGAAAAAGCACATGGATAATTGCTTCAGATACCTCCATTACATCTTCTCTGTTGTAGATTGGTCAATGCCAAACTATTTCCATGATGAAAAGGAGCAGGTTTCTGAAACTTTGTCCTGTGCCAGCGCTGCCATGCTGCTGGCCTACCAGCATAATGCTCTTGAAAGTTGCTCTTGCTCAATTTTGCACACACCACTCATTGCTTGACCTCTGATCACACTGCAATCCCAGTCTATGCTCATCAGCCTTGCCCATTGACTGCTGGCAGCAGCTAGGTTTCTAGGCAACCTGGACCTCTGGCTGAAGAAAATTATGTACTGAAATACTAATAGGTAATGGATGCCTTTTAAAGGGTCTGTTCATGAAAGACCRGCTGCCATCATGTTGTTCTCTGCGACTGTAGCAGAAGTCTTCTGTTTGGGCAGATATAAATGTGATCCTGGGAACTGGTGTTGTTGAAGCAGAAATGAAGTCTGACTCAACAATGCAGAAAGTTGAGCAGGCATGCCACAAGACCAGCATGGAAGAACAAAGAACTCCTGACTGAGCTAAAATGCAACAAGAAGCACATGGATGGTGGAAGCAAAGTTGGGCTACTTGAGAGAAATACAGTGATGCTGCCTGAGTTTACAGGGATAAAATCTGGAAAGTTAAGGCTGAGCTGTAGTTGAAACTAATGAGGATGTGAATGGCAACAAGAAGGGCTTCAATAGGTATGTCCAAAATGAAGGAAAGACTAATTAAAATGTGGACCTGCTGCTCAGTGAGGCAGAGGATCTAGTAAGAACATGGAGAAGGCTAGGGTACTAAGTGACTTTTTTTCCCCTCAGTTTTTACTGGTAAAGTCTGCCTTCAGGCCTCCGAGATCCATGTACTTACTGGGAGAACCTGTGGGAGTAAAACAGTACTCAGACTAGGGAAAGATCAAATTAGGGAAAGCTTAAACCAGCTGGACTTGTACAAGTCCATGGGTGATCATAGGATACATCCAAGGGTGCTGAGGAAGCTGGACAGGGTCATTGTAAGGCTGCTGTTTATCATCTTCGAAATGGTATGGCATTCAGGGCAGGTCTCTGATGACTGGAAAAAAGCAAATGTCACTTCTGTTGTCAGGAAGGACCAGAAGGAGGATCTGGGGAACTACACACTGATCAGCCTCACATCAGTCTCTGGGAAGGTTAAGGAGCAAATCCTCCTGGAAGCCATTTCCAGGCACCTGAAGAGCAAGAAGGTGATTGGGAGCAACCAGCATGGATTTACCAAGGGCAAATCTGGCCTGGCCGGCCTGATTGCCTTATTTGATGAAATGACTCTCCCTATGGACAAGGAAAGAGCAGTGGATGTTTTGTTTGACTTCACCAAGGCTTTTGACAAGGTCTCCCATAGTGTCCTTGAAACCAAACTGTGMAGATGTGATATGAACTGGTGGACGACAAGATGGGAGGAAAACCATCTGGACAATGGGCTCAAAAGGTGATAATGAACAGTATGAAGTCCATCTGGTGGCTGGTTACGAGTGGTTTCCCTCAGGGGTCAGTACTGAAGCCAAAGCTGTTTGATGTCTCTATTAACAACCTGGATGATGGGACGGAGGGCGCTCTCCACCAGTTTGCAGATGACCCCAAACTGGGGGAACAGCTGATATGTGGATGGGAGGGCCACTATTCAGAGGGATTTAACAAGTGAGGAAAGGGGCTGACGTGAACCTCCTGAAGTTCACCAGAGGCAGATGTGCAGTCCTGACCCTGGAGTAGAGTAGCCCCATGGAGCAGAACAGGCTGGGGCAAGCTGTCTGGAAAGCAGCTTTGGAGGCAAGGAGCTGGGGGACAACCAGTTGCCCCTGTGTGAGCAGAGCACCCTGGGGCGAGGAAGGCCAAGCCCATCCTGAGCTGTATTAGCATGAGCGCAGCCAGCAGGTCAAGGGAAGTGACTTTCCCCCTCTTTGAGCATTTGTGAGACCACATCAGGAGTCCTGTGTCCAGTTTGGGGCTCCCCAAGACAAGGAAGATATCACTTTCCTGGAGGGCCATGAAGGTGACTAGGGAGGTGGGGCATGTGTTGTACAAGGAGAGGCTGAGAGTGCTATTTTTGGTCAATTTTAAGAAGAGAAGGCTGAGATGAGTCTTACTGCTGTCTACAGCCCCATAATGGGAGGGTGTAGAGATGGCAGTGCCAGGCTCTTCTTGGCGATGCACAGTGAAAGGACAAGAGGTAGTGGACAGAAACTGCAGCAGGGAAAAATTCAGATTAGATATTAGGGATTTTTTTTTCTCCATGATGGTGGTCAACCACTGGATCGGGTATCATGGAGAGGCTGGAGAGTGTCCATGCTTGGAGATAAAGGAAACTCCCCTGGGCATGCCTTGAACAACCTCATCATGATGGCCTGCTTCGCACTGCCTGTGTTGAGGASGTGCGAGTGCCTGACAGTGGCACTGCTGGTGCATGCGAGCCCCTGGGACACRTTTATGGGCTCCCCAGGTCCTTGGACAAGCACATGTCCCACTGTGGCCATTCCCACAGAGCACCACTCCACTAACTRGCATAGATGCTCCCAGGGAGACCAACCAATAGCTAAAGAGAAACACTAGTCACCCATGCAGTGACTGAATTTTTTCCAAGAGAAGAAATCTGGAAGGCTGGAGAGGAAAGAGGATGTGTTTAAACAAGCTCTGGTTGCTCCTGGGTGGTCCCCATCCCTCTATCTTGATTACAGACCTGGAGTTTAAAAGTGTGTGGAAACAAGGGCCATAATCTGAGTTCTGCTGCAGGTGAGGGTAAAAGTATCTGGCACAGTTCAAGTCTTACGCTGTAAACTGGTCCTGCTCTGAATCAGAGTTACAGCGACCTGTGTCATTGCATATATTGACTTTGATTCTCGAGGGATCTAAGTTTAAAAAAGTGGTGTGGATCAGTGACAGATGTCAGCTTGTGCAGGCCTTACTACAACTAATTCCCTTCATAGGATTTGAGCATGATTCTACTCTGTGCTTTAAATTTGTATAGGGTAGGCAGCAACCTTTCCATATTGTTCTGAGGAATTTGACTCTGTATTTCAGAGGGAGGTTTTGAAGTGTTTTTTAAGCTTCCAAAGCTGTTTAATCTTTCCAGCCTGTCAGCTTTTACACAAACAAATACAAGGAGGCTGCTTTATGTGACACATGTTCCTGGGTCCCAGAACAGTAATAAACCAGTAGGCCTGTGGATTGAGGAGTATGGCATTCACTGTTAAATTACAGCTGAGAGCAATTCTGCGTGTCTTTCAAGCCACTTGTTTTATTAAAAAGACAGCTCACTCAGCATTTCACCACCAAACCCACTGGTCATTCATACAAACAGCCCTCGTAAAAGTCTGGGTTCCACTGCTTTGATGAAAAGCTTTTGATGGCTTTATTTAGGTAGCAGTAGAAATTTATTCGTCCAGCTGTTTTATTTATCTCGCCCAACTGTGATCTTTGTGGGGGGGGTTTCCCCCCAATGTCGTTTATAGCCAGTTCACATGCAAAGCTAAAACTTTCCTTTGGTGTAAGGTTGTGCCCATGCTGTAACTCATCAGTCAGCTGGGGTGCCACAATCCTCAGCCCAGATCCACCAGAGCTCACGGGGAGAAGTGTCAGCATGCCACAGCATGGGCATGTGCACTGCTGTGATGCAAGCTCAAAACAGGTTCAAATAGAGCCCAGAGTCCTTTCCACAATAGTCGCTTTTTTGGTGATGATACAGTGATGTGAGGAAGACCTGTCCTACTGAAAAAGGAAAAGGGCTAGTGTAGGCAAGGAAGGAATTAAGTTCTGCCTCTCCACTTTCTCATGCAAGCATTGAACTTGCCAAGCAGGAGCCTTACAGGTAGCTCTTGTATACTCAATTATTAAACACAAGAACAAGTGAGGAAGGAGCCGAGGAGTTGTGTACAAGGGAGCTGTATTTGCAGCAGTCTTCTGCCTATGTGTTCTCTGCAATGCAATTAGATGTTTGTCTGCTTACTTTCCAGCTCATCAAAGCAGGGTCATGATGATCCTATTTGTCCTGGAGATGGAGTGGGTGTTAAGCACTGGACAAGACAAGCACTTCACGTGGCACTGCTCCGAGAGCGGCCAGCGGCTCGGAGGGTACCGCACCAACGCAGGGGCCTGTGGCCTGCAGTATCCTTTGCTGAGCTCTTAGCTGTTCTAACAGAGAATACAGAAGAGTTGAATAACTCTTTATTTTTGCTGTACAGCACTTAAACATCCTTTTGGGGGGGGTTCTAATTATCCTCCAACTTTCRTGCCCTGTTCAGTGTTTTGTGAAAGAAATGGTTATTTAAATCCAATTTTAAAAACTGTCTGTTCTCCTTGCTTTGTCTCTTTAACGCATGGTGGCATATTTAGGTCTAAGCATTTTTAAACAAAGCAATGGGCGGTCTGCAACTGCTTGTAGTCTGTTACTGTAATAAATATGGACAGGGCCCCCATTTAACCATGCAGTGCATTCTTTCTTATAAAAATTAACACTAGCAAAGTAGGTCAGTGATCAGGTCAGTTTGCCTGTGTGTATGTATGGTAAAAATTAAATGACTTAAATATAAAATAATGAGTACTTGTCCTTCACTCTGGAACAGCCCACTATGTGTTGGGAATATGGGTTAACTAAATAGCTCCAGAAATGGCACTCAAGTGGCTTATTCACCCAGAGTTGCCCCAGCTGCCTACCAATAAAAGAAATATTAATTCAGCTTCATTGCAAATGAAAAGGGAAGTTGAAAAGTATGAGCTCTTAGGCTGAAACCAGGGGTTAGTGTAAACGGACTTTTAGTGCCCTGTAGTGTATGTGGTATAGATGGTGTGTCTTTTGCTAGTTCATGGGCAATGAGACTAACTCAAAATTATTGTCTGAACAAGTGAAATGTGTATGGACTTGCTTTATATCATCTGGCTGAGTGAAAAGTGAACTCTATTTTTAATTGAATGGTCTTTTTGAAGGTGTGATGCAGGAATTTGTCCTGTATTTCCTAAACCTCTCCAGAGAACTGACCTTTTCAAATGATTTAAAATTTGGGAGGTCACTTCGATTTGGGTCATCAGATCCTGTTGGTGGAGGACAGGAGAAGGGAGAATCATTAACAAATATCACAAAAAGCTTGGCAGAACCAGGAATGTGCTTATTCCTAAAGTCCTGTGTGCAAAAGATCAATGCTAAGCAGTAGTTCCTTAAATATACAATATAGAATCTAAATGTGGAGTTAAATTAGATTAAAAKGTCAGAGTCTATCCAAATAGATTGTTCTGGTAGTTAGTTGAATGGGTTCAGATTTTACTCAGTTTAGAGTATGATGCATGATATACCCAATGAAGCTGACACTTCCCCAAATATGACATAAAACACAGATTGGCTCTTATAACACAACCAAGTGTCACCAATTGCTATTAGAAACCACTTAAGGAGATGTCCTTCTGGAGGACTTCTGTGAGGTTGACCAGTGGTCTGGGAAAAAGATGAGCGTAGTGTTTGTGAACCTAACTATAATGAAGTAGAAAACTTGTAGTTATTTTAAACAAATTGAGGAAGAGATAGAGAAAGAATGAACACCATCCAACTCTAGCACCTAAGTTACAGAGCCTGAGGAGTTGAGACTCCTCTATTGGTGGCGAAGGGTTTCKTCATAGATGGTTCATAGTGAAAAGACAAATTACATCTTCTGGAGTAGTCTTATTTTTCCCTTTGACTACGTGGTGTACTCAGGGAGACTGAACTATTAATATGAACAGCTAAAGTTGGAGGCCTAAAAGTCCATTCTGAATTCCTCCTTGAGACTGGAACACTATTCATGAGGATGCAGTATACACATGTTAAAAGAATTARCAAGTCATGAAAAGCAATGCATAGCTTGTATAAGCAATGTATATTCCTCAGCATTTATCCCATCAGATTTGATGTGGAAACTCGGCATGTGTTTGTTGGTGATCACTCTGGACAAGTGACCATACTCAAACTAGAGCAAGAGTCCTGCAGCCTCGTTACGACATTTAAGGGACACACAGGTAAGGCTTCAGGAGGAGATCCAATCTGGTTCTTCATCTGTGCTCAACATCACTGTGGTGTGACTCTCCTGTGAAACACTATGATGTGCATGTGCATAGCTGGAAGGGAGACAGACCAGCTTAAACTGCCACCAAAACTCAGGGAAGTAATTCTGTATTAGTAAAAGTAAAAGAGGGATCAAACTTCTCAGAAGTGCTGAAAACTCCACAAGCTGCTAATTAAAGTAGAGTTAGGACAAGTGTTGCAGTAACTCTGGGAGGAAAAGGATGCTCCTCAGGGAAAGACYCACATTTGTAAACACTTTTGCTCAAGTGGGATAGACACACCTTGGATGTGCATATTGGAGGTGCTAACTGCTTTTTTAGCTGCTGGGACTTGTGCCCTACAACACTTTAAAAACAGCAGCCATGGGATGTGAGCCTAGCATCTAACAGAAGAATTGGTGGTCATTCCTCAGCATCTCTTCATATCCCTTCTCTGTGGTGGTGTATTTGTCTTCAGTGAACTTGCACAGTACCCGACATCTCCCTTCCAAGGCTATCCTAGTTCTGAGATGGCTGGGCAGAACACTAGATAGTTCAATCCTCATGCTACGATACTATGAAGGTGCCCATAAAATTCCTTGTTTGCTTCTCTTTTATAGTAAAATTTTGTCTCCTGGGAATGGTGGAGATGAAATGCTGTGCAGTCACACTGTGACTGTCATATGGTGGCTTTCCTTCTACCTCTCTTTATTGTTCGGTGGATTCATGTGAGAGGCAGCTGAGCCCTCTGCCTGGAGAACAGCAGTGTAGAGGTTCAGCAGGCTTTCTAGGCAGCTTGTTTTCAATTGGCAAGCAGAGTGTGCTGGCTTCATGGCCTTTGCTGGATAGACCTACATTATAATCACCCTCTCTTTATGTTTTGTAGTATTTTTTAATGTATGTATTTTTAGCTACATTCTTCTCTTCCACTTTCAGTAATGAAATGACTGTTCTGTGCATCTCCTATTTTAGGTGGTGTCACTGCTCTCTGTTGGGACCCAGTACAGCGAGTTTTATTCTCGGGCAGTTCAGATCATTCCATTATAATGTGGGATATTGGAGGAAGAAAAGGAACAGCCATCGAGCTGCAAGGACATAAGTATGTTCAAAGCCCTTCCTCCTGTTTTCCTGTGAGAAAAGCTAAAGGCAGAAGCCACATCTGGAAACAAACAGTCCAGAGGTTACAGTCTTCACATGCATTATGTTTGTATATGTGGCTCCCTATGGTCCATATACAAGGCGAATAAATTGCTTTTAGTAAGGTTTTCAGCACTGGGCCCACAGTTTGCAAATGGTAAAGAAGAAAAGCACAGCTATTACCTATGTCCTGAATGTGCTGTGCAGGAGTCTGCACCTCTGTGGGGAAAGGAGGGGTCCTCAAATGAGAAGAGCTGCCAGGGAATTCTTGTTTTTTAAGTGCCAAATTCTTTATTTCCCCTAGAGGGAGCATCAGGCTTGGCGAATTAGTCCCTTTTGACTCAATGCTAACTATGTGTTTTACATGTCACTATATTTAGAATCTGAGCTGTATCTAATGTCTTTTACCCAAACGGGCCTTCACCATCTCCTTAATGCAAAGAGGCTTGACCTTTGCAAATACAGACCTCACGTTTGCATAGTAGAGTAGATATCTTTGAAGAAGAGTAAGCCTGTGCTGGACACTGAGTAGAGATTAGAGGTGGAATAGGTCTAGCTGCAATGAATTCCTAGAGTTTTAAATGCTGACAGTGTAACAAGTTTGGGTCAGTGTATTGGAAGGTGTATATATGTAAGACTTGCCTGCCAAACTCAGGTCTGAAGAGACTCCAGCATTTGCAGCTTCTTATATGCACGTACGTTTTTTGTGCAGGATGCTGTGCTCTGCTGAGTGATTTGGTTGGGCCACTTGCATTTCAGAGCCCTGCAGAGCTCTTGCTGAAATTCCCAGCTCACCCTTATACCCCTGACATGGGTGCTTGCTAGTGCACCACAGCTATATTTATTGCTGTGGAAATTCTAAAATGCAATTAGCCTCTGGATCTTGCATGTAGCATGGCTTTTGGCTTACACTGTGCATGTACAGACCTGGCCCTAATCACAACAGGAACTGAGAAGCATTTCACTTAGTGGTGCTATGGTTCTTGGCAAGTCAGCGCTGTCTAGGAGGGCTGTATTATACCAAACTGTCCTGTAAAACATTGCTGTATGGAAGAGCAGCCATATGCACAGACAGATGGATCAATATGAAAGGCCTCTGAGTAGGTGAGGCCAGTTGTGGTGGCAAACAAAACTGATACCAAAAGGTATGAGGAATTTCCAGTCCCTRTATGCTGAGTTACCGTCCTCTTAGTACATCTTGTTGTATGGTGGTTGTTTCCCAGGTCATAAATATTTTGAGATGAGGTCTGGTTTTAATTCTTTCATGATGGACCAACCTTAACTTTGGGGGTTTAAACTGAATTGTTTCTCCCATGTTATTTTTTCCTTAAAAGAAGAACAAAAAGCACCTAAATCTTCCACCTTACCTTGGGAAGACTTAGGAGCAATTTAGGGTTTCCTATATTACTTTTGAAATTCTCCTTGCTTATTAGTACTGAAAGAAAGTCTTCAGCAGTTCTTCAGTGCTTCACTTCTGGATGCTGCAGATATTTACCAAAACAATGTTGTTACTAGCTTTCTGAATAGGAAGCTAGTACCAGGGCTACATTTATGCTTTCAGGAATGTCTTCTGAGAGGCCCTAGATCTCTAGCTTTGTTCTGGCTTTCCAGCAAAGCTAGGACCTCCTGTCTCATGAGCAGGGAAAGCAGTTACCACAATGGGCCTTGATTTTCGTGGCTCCTGCCCAGATGAGCAACACTCTGGTTCTAGTCCCAGCTGGTTAACAAAGACTCTGATTGGCAGCACTGTCTGATGTGTATTTATGTTTGCATTGGTGCTCTGACAAATGCTGTATACTGTGAGGGGACTGAAGATATGGGCAAACTGGAGTTTTATACTGCTTTATTGTATATTCTATACTTAATTTTTGTGTTAGTCATAAATGGTTAATTAGTAACTTTCTTGTTTCTTTTTCAGTGATAAAGTGCAGTCTCTCTCTTATGCTCACCACACTCGACAGCTCATCTCTTGCGGTGCGGACGGTGGCATCGTTGTCTGGAACATGGATGTTGAGAGACAGGAGGTAGATACTCAGTTCTTGTTGGTTCTGTCTGAAACCATCTTGGGAAGAAGAGGCCTTTCTAAATGCATAACTTTCAGCTTGAACAGGATTGTTCCAGGCAGTAAAAATGCTCCAGTTATTATACAGCAATTATGCTGTGCCTTTAATAATACAGTACAGGGGTAATTATCTGACAAAAACTTTGTGTTAAGTATGCTGTGAAATGGTTTCTATCCTTTACATTGCTGCTCTGAAAGGCATCCTCTAACAAAGATGCTGTGAGATGCTTTGCGTTGTTTTTTAGGATATCATGAGAAATATTATAGTTCAGAGGTAAACGATGGATTGATTATTATTTTATTAGGTTTTTTTAAGAAAACAAAATAAGAAAGCTCTTTGCCATCTCTGGAAACCTGCACTTTGATCCAGGTTTTTTTCTCTGTTCTTGCTAAAAAGACAGTTAATTATGCCTTCAGTCTCTCCTGCTGCTCAGTCTTGCTACCCTCTGGTGTAACCACATAAAACAGTGGTAAACAATGACTTTGCTGATCAAGACAAAGAAATTTCACCCATACAGTCATGACCATTTTTATGCTGTGTGACTAATGAATGTGAACAAGTGCAAAAATGTACCCCAGGACTTCTGTACTGTGGGCCCAGCCTCCATTCAGCAATTTCTAAGACCTGACTCAGAGAGGTAAGGATGCTCTAAGTCTGTGTTGAGTGAATCAGGCTTTAGCCGTACTTCTGAATATGGCAAATCTCAGTAAAAAGAGTCACGGCAAGCCTCTGCCTTTCCCTACCTGGAGACTACAGCTATGTGTAATGATCTGCCATATTCCCAAGGGAAGGCAGGGCCAAGAGGAGGCCCAGGTACCGCGCTTAACCATGGCAGGTAGGTCTGAGTACAGAGAGGTTATTCAGCCAGCGTGTAGTGTGGGATTGTGGCTGGAAAGGACACAGCTGGGATGAAAACACCCTTCTTTTACCTTTTGCCTTTAACATGTGATGCAGAACATTGCCATAATTGAGTAGGTTTAGAGAAAAGCAAGGAGGGGTAAGGGTGGTGAATTTTTCCAGTTCACTCGATGTTCTTGACAGCACAGTGTTTAATCAGCTTTGCTGTTTCCCCACAAGGGTTTTCGGTCTCCCCTGGTTGTGTGGGTCTCTCTCAAGCAAGGGCTCAGGAGACTTTCATAAGTGGAAAAACGGATTGAAAAATCTGCTGAAATAGGCCTAGGCAGGAACTGAACTACTCTTAGCCCCTTTTTCACATGAATTAACATTCCAGTTGGCTCTCTTTAATTGCTGATCTARTGGCCAATTATGTCATCAGCTCCAGAAGTGAAACGAAAGCAGAGCAGCTTCCTCCCTCCCAACAGATGTTTCCTCATTGCTGCAACTCAAACATCCAGAAATGAAAATCTTATTTATTTGCTGTCTTAGAAAGACTACAATAAGGGTTAAAATTGGTTTGTTGTGAAACAAATGGCAGTGTTGTGAGAGGACTGGTTAAAAACTGGAGGAGAAATATAATTAGCTAAATGAGAGTTTAGCAGCAGGTGCTGCCAAACGGGTGTTCTGCTTTCTCTAGATGGGGCTGTATGGGCTTGTTCTTGTTATCAGTGGTGCAATAGGGAGTCCATTGTGCTAAATCACTTCCRAAACCTGAATCTTTGGGATTTTAATACCAGATCTTGTTTTGGGCTCCTAAAGCACTTTCTTCTGGATTTTGACTATTGTATTTTTTGCCTGTTTTTTTCCCACTTGATGTTACCAGATTTTCCCACATCTCTGAGATTACATTAGAATGCATTAAGCCGTTTTTTCCCTTGGTTTCTTATTTTAAATTCTATTTTTAAAAAGCTGTAAGAAGCGAACATCTGAAAGATGCTAGAAGCTGTGTTTCCATTTTACTGCAAAGCAGTAGTAACTGCACAGTAGTGCAGTAACTGCAAGTAGTGACTTGCAGTAGTCACTAGCAAAACATCTTCTTCATGTATATATAGTGTTCAGATGCTTCAGAGATGAAAAATGTATTCATGCAGATGTAAATCTATAGGCATTAAACTAAAAGACAGTTGCAGGTAGGAAAGACAGGAATTTACCCCTGCAGAATGACCTGCCTTTAAAGTAGCTGACAGAAAAGCTGAAACAGACAGTTGGGGGTCAGAGTAATCAGGGGAATTGAGGGACTCAGTCAGCCTTACCGTATGCTTGTCTGGCTTTCATATTGTTTTTAATTCTTAATCTTAACTGTGTCTCTTGCCTTCTTTAACTGCAATACTTGAGAAGCTTGTGGCTCTGATAAGCCAACCGCAGTTTGTTAATAGCGCTTCCTCACAAAGTATTTAATTTAATTTATTATTTATTTAATGTTTTCCGGGTGGTGGGGGTGGATGAGAGCATGTCACTGCGCTGCCTAAGCAGTGCTGGGAGGGCTGGGGGTTGCCTCACCACAGGGACAGGAAGGATTTGCTTGCCAGCACCTGCTTTGGCCTGAGCGCTTGTCCAGGTGGACAGGCGAGAGGAGCAGAAGTCATCTGGTGGGAAGGAGCCTTGCATAGGACTGACAGACTGTCCCCTGACAGACAGACAGTTGGAGGAGGGTCAAATGCAGCTGCCCTCTGAAATGGGGAACCAAGGCTCTTCCTGCAGAGCGTGTCCCAGAGAGGGTTTCCTAAACACGGTGGGGAGAAGCACTGCCTGTCCCCTGGCGACTCAGTGCAGCACATGTGTCAGAGGACCCAAGGGTACAGGAGGAGGTCGCCTGCCCCCTCCATGTGCCTCCCCACTGCTGCAGGCGTTTCCTGACATCTTCCAGGGTCAAACAAAACTTGTTTCTCCAAGCAAAACTTGTTCCCCTTGGCCAAAACTTGCTTCTGTTCATTCCATGCAAAATGGCTGGAGGAGAGAGAAATGCCTTTATTATTTTCTTTTAATTGAATCTTCTCTATCCTTACCCCCTTCATCTACAGCATGAGCGCGAAGCTACACATTGCATTAGGAAATGGAAGACTTGCCTTACATCTTCTTTGTGTAAAAGCAGGGAAAAGAGTTGTTTGGGGTTTTTAGGCTTGTTCAGGAGACTCATCTTTCTCAGCCCTGCATGTGATTTGTAACAAATACCTCTGACAGCAGGAATGTTGGGAATATCTCTCACGATATTAAAAGAAGGAAAAAAGGCAGCATTTCAGATACCTCCCCCTCTTCTTCCATCCAGATGATTAGCTCAGCTGTTGGAAATACTAATTGCCTCCAGTTTCCAGCAGAGGCAGTAGCAGATGGTAAATGCTGTCCAGTTGGACATTCATTTTTATACACCTAATTCTAAACTTGGAGAGGTGGCAGGAGGCTTGTTTGTTCTTGGGTTATTTTTATCATCTTATAATCAAATTCTGCTTTATGTGTAGGGTGAGAAGTATTGCTCCTCTGTCCTTCAAGGCTCAAAGCTGAGCTAAAAAGACATTTCAGGGAGCAGTCAAAATGATTTCTTGTAAAAATGGGGATTTTTAATCAAGTTCACTTGACAAAGTTACTGCACCCAAAACGTCTTTCTTGTCCTGTCACTGGGCTCCAATGAATGATTTTCTGCTTGTTGCTCATTCCCTTTTTGTGTGTGTGTATGTGTGTTGCAGACACCCGAATGGTTGGACAGCGACTCCTGTCAAAAATGTGACCAGCCTTTCTTCTGGAACTTCAAACAGATGTGGGACAGTAAGAAAATAGGCCTCAGGCAGGTTAGTACGATCCTTTGATACTTTAGCATAATGCAGTTAGGCTCTCCTCTCAGCAGATTACAGTAACTTTTTTTCCTCTAAAGAGTGAAGAACGTGCACTTTGTTTTTCCACTGAGTGCTCAATAGTTGGGTAGTGAGCTCCTCTTGGTGATCAGGCTTGGTTTCACTATGCAGGGGAAAACACTGAGAGCGAAAAGCCTTGCCCGTTAGAAGCAGAAGAAATTTTTGCAGCTGGTCCCAATAGCAAATGCATATAATAGATGTTGGGCTGACTAAATTTGCTGTTTCTGGGCTGTCCACAGTTTTAACCATGTGGGATTTAGCTTATTGTCAGTTGAATCGGTTTTAGAAAGAAATTTGCAGCTGATTTCTGCAGATAGTGTTGGAAGCAAAGCTGTTTTCCATGGGCTTGGGTAAACATCTGTAACTGCTCAGGCTGTGTTGGAAAAGGCTTATTGGTCTGCTTGGAACATGCAGTTACATTTTTCTGCCCAGTAGTAAAGGGCCACAGCTTGCAGCCTTTCAGGAAAGGAGCGTAAAAACACAGAAAAGGGTGTTCTTGTGGAGCTTGAAAGTCAGGTGTCTGGGCCACAGCTGAGCATTTTCTCATTCTTTATATAATGCTTGTCACCATAGTGCCTGGCTCTCCAATGACAGACAAGGCAGCACTGCAGTCTCACGCAGCAGTATGTGAGGAAACAGGATCCAGGTAGTATCAAAATGCAGACACACTAGTACTTCTGAGGCTGAAAACAGCCAAAGAGTTTGAGGTGATTAGGTGATATATGTTTATATTTAGAGGGAGAGGCTGAGATGAGACTCCAGAATGACATTGCACTAATGCTGATAATGGCAGCGTGGCCCCATGCTTCTTTGACCTGGACATGTTTTAATGTGTCACATATTGCTGAGCGTTGTTGTTGTCCCGTACATCCCCAAAGTAAGAATCAAGAGGGTTTTTTTTTCCTCTGAGGAAAAACACCAGGTTGAGAATTGTTGTGCTCACCACTTAGTGTTGTATGATTAGCTGTCTTCCAACTTGATTGTTCAATAGCTGGCACCAATACCAACTTTGGAGAAAGGGGATTGGGTTAAAATTTAACCTCAGCAGTTYCCAGGCCTCTGCTGCTCTGCACATCAGCAGAGGGAGGAGGTGCATCTGCCTCCTCCAGGTACAGTGGGGATCACAGCTCCCAGCTCTGTGAGGGCTTCCTTCTAGAGGGGCTTCCTCGTCCTCTTCCTCCATCTCTATCTCTTTTAATGAAAAGAGCACAGCTTGGATTTTTTTTCTCCTCTCATCCTGTTACACCCCCATTTAGCACTGGCCACACTCGCACTCAGTGAAGAAGCCCTGACCTGCAGCTACACGCACAGATCCCAAAGCACTTAGTAGGAGAGGAAACGATGATTTACTGGATGATGTACATTGTGACCCTGCAGCATGGGGTAGAGAGGTAGAGCCCACCTCACCTGTGCAGTGCTTTATCTGCCAGGTCCCAGTGTCCATGTTAGTGATCAGCTGCTGCTAGCTCCAGGTAGAGAAGGAGAAGAAAAATTGACAGTAAGATTTTTTTTCCCCGTTTACTCTAATGTTTCTGCCTGTTTTCCTTTGTTTTCCCTGGAAGAGTCACTTTCCTGTTTGCTGCAACTTTGGCTCAGTCCTGTTGAAGTGAAATGGTAGAATCAGACAGAGCTGAGCAGTGATTGGCCTCTGGGTGGTGGGTGAAGATATCTTTTTGTGTGTTGCCTCTCACAGCATCACTGCCGGAAGTGTGGGAAAGCCGTGTGTGGTAAATGCAGCTCTAAGCGCTCCTCCATCCCGCTAATGGGATTTGAATTTGAAGTGAGAGTCTGCGATAGCTGTCACGAGTCCATAACAGATGAAGAGTAAGTGTGGGCACTGAGCAGGCTTGCATTGGAGTGGGGCAAAATTCCTGGCCCTGGGAGAGCCAGAGCAGATGCAAGGGTGTGGGGTGGTAGTGGCCAGGGGGGTGGTCCCCAGGCTCTTTCTCTGAGGGATGCCTCTGCCGTACCTCCCAAACCAGGAGGGATAACCTTCCATCCCTGCCTCTTCTCTTAGTGAACACTTCAGGGGAAAACCCTGCAGTCGTGGTCTTTGCTGATTTTGGATCTGTTTCTTCAGGCGGGCACCCACAGCTACTTTCCATGACAGTAAGCACAACATAGTTCACGTACACTTTGATGCCACCAGGGGATGGCTGTTGACCTCGGGGACAGACAAGGTTATTAAGGTAGGAGTGAAGAGATTTCTCTAGCTCTTGTGTTTCATCTCCCCTTTCTCTCCCTTGTGAGTCCAGATATGTCCCACCTGATTTCTTTCACCTGCAGAGACCTCTCTCACAGTCACTAATTCCCCGCTTCTGCCCGATAACAATCAATATTCCTTCTCCATGCAGGAGAATGGAAAATTGCTCCATTCTTCTAAAACTCACTTAGTTTCAAAGTAAGACTTTTGAAATCCCTGTCAGGGATTTTTCTTACATGAGTCTTGTGAAGCACTCAGAGCATCAATAAAATCCTGCAAATTCCTCCTTCTGTGGCAGCACACATTTTTCAAGGGTAAGGGGAGGGGTTAGTTTCTATAGGAAGAATATAAAGAGAATGTCATAAGAGAATGTCATTTGTGTATAATGAAAAAGCTATTCATGGGCCAGAGCTTTCTGCATTCTGTAGCAAAACAGAGAAGTTCAGCTACCTAGATAGAGCTCACTTTTGGGAAGCCGAAGGTATATGTCCGGCTAAAATAGACACTGGATCACATATAGAAGGTCTTCTGCATACATGGTTTGGTTGTCTGAGTTCTGTATATGTCACTGAAAGTGCATTTGAAGTCTTGGTTTATGAGCTTATTGCCTGAAGTGGCTGGGACTAGACTAGCTACATCCAAGTAAGTGTTCACTGTACCTTTTCCTCAGGGAAGACAAACTGTATTTCAGTATGGCTAATCTCAGTTTATGTAGCTAAATAAAGAGAGGCCCTTCCAATGTCAGATCTCCCTGCACAGAAATAGCTAAAATTATGAATAATTTTATAACAAAGCTCTGTTTCAATGATTAAAAAAACCCTCATGTTKTGTTGTGACTATGCTAACCATTCGAGTTAGCAATACACTTTGGTTTTTGGTTTCTCTTAAGGACCTGTTACAACTATGAACCTGGCTTACAGTGTAAAGTATAATGACACAGAGTGTCATTTCGTCAAACTCTACCAGTCTGACATGAATGCTGAAAAATGAAATCAAACTTATTTGGACCAGATGCTTCCATTTTTGACCAAATGGCCTCTCTTAAGCAAAGAAAAAGGTGCAGATTACATAGATATGGCCTTATATACTATATTATATTTTATTATTTTTACCATTATTCACTATGGTATTATCTTTTATTATATTAACAGTTGTGGGATATGACACCAGTAGTGTCTTGATGACACATCAGTGGAACTTGAAAGGTGGTATTTACAGAAGAAACAGATTTTCTAACCCTAATCATACTGCAGAAGATAGATAACGCTGGGCGCCTGTGGCAGATGAGGAAGGAACTAATGCGTTTACAATTATTTTATGTCCTCTGCTTGATCAAGGCTGAACATTTGCATGAATACTCTTTCCACTTATTCTCAAAATATACAAGAAGGTATTTTTTTAAACTAATGGTTTGTACGATCTGACTGTGCTTGGTTGTCTTGAGTTTGTTTGGAAAATCTGTGTGCAGTGCAATTTTTAGTTTTTATATTTCATTGTGTCAGAATACTTGCTGCTTTGTACAGAAGGTTCTTGGGTCGTTTCTTACCGTGTACATTTTCAACATCAGCATACTGTGTAAGGCAATCGGATCTCCCCCCAGCKAGCACCTATTTATTTGTGATATTTCGGCTAGCAATATTCTCTTCAGTAGGGAAACTTCAGGCAGGGCATTGCATGTTCTCTCGTCACATCACTAAGGATCAGATGGACTATGGCAATTCCAAAAAGGGCTCTACCGTCTACTTGTCTGAGCAGACGTCATCTGGAAAATGTTTTATTGTTTCATGGTAGTTTAAAATACAGCTTCCTGGCTCTTTCCTTGCTGCACAAGTTGCAAAACCAGGCGGCAGGTTGCTTGGCAACTAATTTCTACAAAAGCTGAAATAGTTTTCCAGCTCAGAGCATTGCAAGGAGCACACAGGTCTGTTTGAATTTGATGAGGCTGACAGGCTCATTCAAATTAAATTATTGGCAACTGAGGCTTTTGGGAGTGTGTGCACAGAGGGGGAGATCTAAAACTGGTCTGGGTCTGAAAAGTCTGTTTTACCTCTACCTCTACCTTGCACAGCAACATTTCAGCATTTATACCTGTCTCTGTTGTTGAAGATGATTTTGATTTTCCTGTTTTCCATATGGTTAGTCATATTTATTCTTAAAATGCTGATGGTTTTTATTAATTGCCTCTACAGACCAGAAACTGATATTGCTGAATGACACCAATTGTCCTGTTGTCATATTTGGCAGTTTCTTTTAAAAATAAAAAGTATTTAAAAGCCTGGATTGACCAAAATTACCTTTTTAAAAGGACATTGTCAAGATGAATAAACAAAAACAATCCCTTTCTTTTCCAGAGGGATCATATCTGAAAAACCATCTCTCAATTTCTTTAATCCATTTCACTTTTAAACACACAGTTGTTGCTCTTTGAAGAAACTGGCTTAGAAAATAGAGCTGCAGAGCAGACCGAGGAGTTTCCTGTCTCTCCTGTTTAAGCAGGCCTTGTGGTCTGGATTGCTGTGACACAGCAAGTCATTGGTGCTCAATTTTGCCCCATTTTGTACTTTCCTTTTCCCCTCTAAAGTGAGGTGGTGATTATTTTTACCACCATAAAGAACATTGCTCCATAGAGAAAAGTCACATTTAGGGTTGAGTGATAACTCTAAAAGAAAGTAAAGCTTCTCCTTTGCTTGCCTGACAGTAACTCTTGTTTGAGCAGGGCAAAGGGGGGGAAAAGCAATCTGTGGTATTAATTCTTGACTGATTAATTGCCACAGTAAAGGGCGAGTAGTGCATGTGGTAGGACTGCTACATATTTTCAGGGAATTTTTTCTTTTTATGCACCCTAGGAAGTGGGCTTAASCATTTTGCAATCCTGTTGTCTGAAATCATGCCACTCTGGCTTTCTGGCCGTAAAGCCTGTTGGTCCCCCTGTAGGCAGCGTATTTTAATGCATATTTTCAAATATGATTTACATAGCACTAAAAAGAGTCTTTTTTCCAGTTTAAATGTTAATTCTTTTGTTAGTCCTCCTACTTTCTCTCCTGGAAGCTGGATGTTTGTTTCCTCTTGGACAGCTTTTCATTGCACCTTGTGCATATTTTCTGATGACTGAAGCGTTCTTGGCTGTCAGAGCTAGGCAAGATGAGTGAGTGGCCTGCCAAGGTCTCATTTCAACTGGAGGAGGTGTTTGCAACTTTGCCGGACTATGCTGTTCCACATTACCTCAGGCTCAGGGCCTTTTGGCCAAAGACAGATTTGCTTTGCTGCCACAGAGACTGTCTCACACACGGGCAGAAACATGGGAGCTCTGAAGTAGACTTAAATCACTGCTCAGCTTGTGTTCCTGAGGAGATGAAATGGTTGCAACAAGCCTGGATACAATGTGAATTGTGCTTACCTTAATGGAGCTGCGAAATCGGCAGGCTGAGGATCTGCCCCTACGTTAATACTCAGTCCCTTTATACCATATGGAAATTGAAATAAAAGTGAGGGGCCCGACTCTAAAGAGGACTAAATTTGGGAGCAAGGTGTGTTTGGACTACTCTGCAATAAACTCCTGGTCCCCCTTCCCTTCCCAAGGAGCTGTGGTTTCAGTGTCACAAAGAAACTTATGGGTGGATGCTGGGTATACAAATCCATTTTGCAGAATTTCCCTTTCTGTTTTTTCTGACTAAAGTACCTGCAGAGTTATCTGAATTTAACTTGGATGTCCCAGTGTCTTGCAGTCTCAAGATAGAATGGTCTTGGCTTAGAAAATCCTATAAGCTGAAGGGGGAGCTGGTGGAGGGGGTGGAAGGGAAGTGTGTCCCCTTGCTATGATCTTAAAAGATACAATGTAGAGATATCAAGGGGAAATAGGCATGTGTAACTCAAACAGTAATTCCTTTACCTCCCAAATGAAACTAGAAGGATTTGACATTGGGAGAGTTAAAAATGCCTCCCCTCCTGTTCTGCTTTGTTAGTGTAACAGTATCGATTTCTTTTGTCTTCTTGATCAGCACAAATAGGGTTCCCTGCTGCCTGGGCCTTTCTTTCCATTTTAGTCACAAAATAACAAACCTGAGCTATTTTTATGAATTGCACTCTTTGCAGGGGGTAGGGTGTCTTTCAGTGCAGATGCATACTGTGCAGTGCCCCCCTCCACACGCACACACTCAGACAAAGCAAAGCCCCTCTTCCCTGGGGTTTCTGGATTGCAGCACCAGGCTTTTAGTTATATTTCCTGCTGTGCCAGTGGGCATGCAACCAMTGCCGGCCTTCCTCCACTTTTGAGTTTAGAACAGATAGATTTTCATCTCTCTCTTAGCTTGCGTTTCTTTGGGGGAAGAAGCAGTGCTCTTCAGAGAATCTCCTGCAATTTCTAGTTTTAAAAATAAACAGTAGCTGTAGTGCTTATGCAGTGAAGAGGCAGGCATTGGTCCTGTACATAGTGCCTGAACAGCGGACTTGAGCCATGCGTGTACCAGGCAGCTGAAGGAAGATAGACCTGAGACCTGGAGTCTCCCCAGCTCCAGACTTTAGTCCTTTGAAGCAGAAAATAGGTGAAGGGAAAAAGTATGTGGGCAGCTGCTTGCCAGGATAGCACTGATGTTTCTTCCTTTTGTGGGAGGCTACCTCATGGTTAGTCATTTTGAAACAGGGTAGTGCTAAGGGTTAAAAGTTGGGCATTATTGGAGAGACTGGTTCTGTAGGCTGATGGCATTAGTGTGCCCACCTGCTAGCGCTCTTGTTTACAGCTACTTCTTACAGCAAAGCCCAAGTGACCTCCCCACCTCAGTCCTGTGAACTTGAGGCAACCACCTGAATGTCAGCACATTACCTCTTAGAGCATCAAAAGGGAAAACTGCATGTGTGTGTTGCGCTTTGCCTGGCAAAGTGGCATGACTATCTCCAGCACTGAGAAAAGGAGGATGCGTTCCCTGTGCTTGGGGTTGGTTGATGATAAGAAAATGGACTGTTGGACACACAAAAAGGGGTTGTGCAGGATCCAAAAAAAGGTGTAGAAAAAAACATTTGCTTGTTTCCTCAGCTTGCCTGCTGAGGAAATCACTGTTGGAGAGGAATATGCAAATTTTTCTCTAGAGGAGTCCACCAAACATTTGCATCTACTGTGTGACTTAAAAAATGAAGAAAAGATGTATCTTTCTTTAAATCTAAAATATTAGGGCTATTGACTGTATTTGTGAATGCTACATATGACTGCCCTCACTGTTTACAATAGGGTTTGGGTAAGAACAACTAAAATTCAGTTTGGTAGCCCATAAGAGAGAGTTCTACAGTGTGTGTTTTGGCACACCCTGGTCCTTTCCAGGAGACCTCATGGAGCAAATGGGATGTTTTCAATTATGAGTTAAAGGCTTTGTTTCTATATGTGACAATAGTATGCAACAATAACGACAAGCTTGCTCCCTTTTCAGGAGGGATTAATGTGCTAAGTCCCTTCAGCACTGGCCTCTTGTGTAATACTGATGGAAAGGAGGAGCCAGCTTTTCTCTCCAAAATCACATGTGAAAGTTGTCAGGAAATCTTTGAACCTCAGAAKAATTCCCCTAGTTTGACCAATAACCTAATGTTCTTAAATTTACGTTTCAGRGATTAAGTCTTTGTGGTCACGTGTGACTTTTTATTGCATTTCCCCAGTTYGGGGGGATTTTGCACTGTGGCTTGTTTTTGGCCATCTCTGAAATTTTGTTTGCTGCAGGACAACATTGTGCTGCTAAGAATAAAAGAGGCTGAGTTCAAAGGCATTGAAATCGCTGCCATGTGGGGACATCAAACTCAAAACAGAATGGAAACAAAACAGCACAGTCTACTGGCAAAGTGGTYGCAAAAAAAAGATGCCAAGAGTGAGTGTTATCAGCATACAAAAAGAGCCAGTAGTGTAGAAATGAATATTCATCAGAATTGTACAAAGATGAACTATCTCGGTCCTCGCATTATAAGCCAACCTGCAGTCCTGGTCAGGATCCAGATGCCACGAAGAGTAGAGTTGTTCTGGTGATGGGGTGGTAGATTAAACCTATGAAGACCTAACTTGTTTCTTGTTCTATGTCTTAGTTGCCCAGTAGTAGCATCTGTCTACCTCAAGGAGTGCTGTGAGAAATGCATTAAATGTGGATGCACTTAGCTATTTAAATGATGGGAGAGAAACATCACTATTAACATGGTGCTGGGAGGTGTCAGGCCTTAAGGAGATGTTGGTTTTGCCCCTCTCTGGTTACTTGTTCCCATACATAAAATAATCTCAATGTATTAAAAGTTTTATCACCTTTACACTTTCCAAGCTTCTTTGCACAGTTTTTTCCTCCCTATTATCAGAATTCAACAACTTTGTAGATACTAATCAATACAAATACTTTGTAGCAGTTCTGGGCTTTCCTCAGATTTGAAAGACTCACTCATTAAGACCTTGACTTTGTCCTGTCCCAAGAAAATGTCCCTACTAATTCTGTGGGGTTGCTGCTACCAAGTATTCAATAAAGTTTCAGCAAAAATGAGTACATGAACTTGATTCATCCTTAGTTTCAAATTATTTTCTCTGAAGTTCTCACCACTCTGTCTTTGATGTTGAATAAAATCTTATTTCTTCTTCTCCCACCCTGCCTGCAGCCAATACCATAGTTCTCTGGCTTACAGCTTGGATGTGAACCTAATTATCTCTGGTTTGGACACTGAAGTTACGTGCTCAGTGTCCAGACAGTACTGCAGCAAACAAAGATGCACAGCTGAAGTTATGCTTTAAGAACAGGATGACYGACAGAAGCCACATATTGATAAATACCATCTACCAGGCATCTGCTGTATGACATTGTTACTTCAGAAAATCTGATTTTTCTTGACTAGTTCAAAGGTGTGGTTTAGTTTTCCAAAGGCTGCAAATGAATTTTGACTCTGTCTTTATTTGGTTAGTTCTTAAGTCCACCATACTAACCAATACCTCTCTTATGAACTTCATTGTCTTTCAGAATATAGGGATTTTACATGAAAAGTATTTCCAGCTTTGGTTCTGGTCAGTGTTTTCTAGGGATATTGCTCAGCAATTGGATCACTTTTTTTCTCTATTATATTGTAACACTTTTCCATTCCTTTATGTAAGTAGGTGTCTCCAACATAACTGAATAAATTGTGCTAGTTCAACTCAACTGAATTCATTTCCATCAACTTTTGTCTATTGCTTTTCCTCCTGTGTGTGTCTGTGTGTCTGTGTGTTGACTTGTAACAAGGAATTTGGAGTATTGAGTTTCACTGGACCCATTCATCTACTCATTCTTTTTGTTGGCATAAAACTGGCAACTATTATCTGAGCAAATGGGGTCATTCCGTTAACATGATGAATTTTTACTTTCACTACCTGGAAATGGATGAGCAGCCCATGGAAGTGGGCCATTTGGGCAGTGTACTGATTGCCCAGTTCTCTGCGTCACCCCAAGACTGCCTGCTGATTGCCTTTCTCAGCTCCTGCCATGCCTGGAAAGTAAAGGGAAAATTACCAAGAGGGAAGCTTTTTAACCGTCAAGGAAAACCTGAAGCTCCCTGAAGTTTGCAGTGCTGTGGGTTTTGGCGCTCTTCTGTCCATCAGCGTTTGTATCTGTGAGGTACCACTTCCACTGCTGGCACAGCAAAGATTTGAGTTGTTTCTCTTGATTTCTTGTGACGGTGGAAAGCCTGCCCTGCTGCAGCCCTTTGGCCAAGCTGACACTGTGTCTCTTTGGAAGGCTGTGCGTCAGGGTCTACCTTGCTAGAGAGCAGGTTTTCTTCACAAGAATGCACCATCTTTCCAAATGTGTATCTGCTGTCTCCCTCAAGAGAGAGAAACATAAATACTTCATGACCTACTTCATAACCAAAGTTCTTGCATTTGGACACTTTTAGTCTCAGAATGTTGTTTATGTTACACTCCCTCCCCTTTAAGTTTCTTGCCTTTTCAGTATTCCTTTCTCTTTCTTAGTGTCTAGATCGGTGCTATAAGGATTGTTGCTGGAATACAGTTTTCAAGTCCTCTTATTTGCATTTCAAAACTATCTTCTGCAATCAGTGACTGTCTGTCGAAATGCACCCAGAACTTCCTCTCCCAACAAAACATAAGAAATGCAAGACACTGATGGGCAAACAAGGGAATATCCTGAGATGAGATGGGAGAGATCTGAAGCTTCCCACTTTCATTCAAAATGTTAACAGCTCGTTTTAGAAGACATCTGGGGAATACTGACCAGCGCTAATTTTAGATTAATGGGATCCAGTGTCATAAGAAGGGGAGGGTCTTTTTTTTTTTTTTTAGCAGGGACTGTGAGCAGGCATCACACTCAAGGAATGGAAAAAGGTCCTGGGCAATAGGAAGTTATAGATTAAACTATTTTATGGCTGCCCTTCTCCACTGAAGTCATTGACCACCGGGTTGTTCTCTGAAAGAATGATTTTGTACTTTGGCAATAGCACTTAAACCATGTTCATGCTCCACTCACTGATTTAAACATTGTTTAATGAAAACTAGTACTGCTCCTACCCGTTATGTCTTTAAAGACTGCTCTGTCATTCCAAGAATATAATTATTGACTGAATTGAAGAATGAAAGGTCTGGCCCAGAGCTCTGTTCCACCACATAAAATATTAACACTGAGTTCTTCAGCATTGACTAAAGTCTGTTGATATTGAAGGCCTTAGTAAAACTGCCAGCTCTCAGCCCAAGCTGAGCATGTTTCAAAATCCCACCTCAGTCATTTTTAACAGGAAGGGGTATCCCTGTTTGAGTCACGTTACCAAGGACTCGAAACAGTATTAGTGTGGAGAGTTAGGACAGCACAAAAGCTGGGAGGTATGTTGGTGCAGATGCAAGCAGTTAGTATTTGCAGCTGGCGCCAGAATAGTGAGGTATTTATATTTAAAATGCTTTCCAATTTAGTAGTAGGGTTTGGGGTTTTATGGGCTTRGGGGAATTTTGTTGTGGTACATATGAAGTTACTTTTTCTGGCCCACCCCTGCTTTCTATAGAGAACAGTTCTACAGAAACCAAAAATACGAGAACGCTGACAGAGCCCTGGTACTCAAAAGCAGGCTACTAACAATTGTTTTCACCTTTAATCAACCACAGTTTTGTTTTGTTTTGTTTTGTTTTTTAACAAAGAACAAACATGGCCCAAAAATGAAACGTCAGGAAAAGGAAATGCTGTTTACAAAATCTTCTGGTATCTGTTGCATGAACCTAAAATTTTCACCGAAGACTAGAAGGACATTCCAGTGGCATCTGTTACTTGTGCATCTGCATCGCTGCAGTCAGTCCTGCTGCGGTGGCGATGGGCCATGTGTTCCCACTGGGACATGGGGAAATGACTCCACATGCGGTCTGTGGTGTTGCATTCCTGTTTGTGCAAAATCCCCAAGAGAAAAAGCCTTGGGCGACATTAAGAAATTAAGAAAAATGAGAAAGTCTTCAGAATGTGAATAATTAAACAACGGAGGTCAGAATCATATAAGCTTGAAAGATGATATAAGAAGAGCTGGGCTGTTAGTGGAAAGGGAAGTGAAGTAAGAACAGCCATTGTACTAGTATTTCAGGTCCTATAAAACAGGTGTGTTTTTAAGTTCTTAATGTGCATGGCTTAACAGGAATTTGTACCACGTTATATTTCTGATATTCTTTCACTGGATGCCATTTTTCTCTTGCTCCTGAAAATTTTATAGGTGACACTAAATGTATTTGCTTACATGCAGGTACAATTTATTCTGAACTTCATTAACATAAAACATCTTGCTGGCTTTATAGCTACATACCTCATTTGCTCTTATGGAAAAGGTGTGAAATAAATCATCATTGGGAACATAATACCAATAGTGTGGGAGACTGCAGATTTTGTTTCTACCTGCTGTCCTGTATTTAATTTTTTTATCACAAGTGCACTTAAACCATAATATAAAGTATCTGGCTCTTTTTTATACTGTGACCAAACTTAGATTAAAGCAGTTTTCATACTGTTGCCCTCATTTCCAGCTTAAGCTGTGACTAAAAAGAAAATTATGGGATATTTAAATATATCAATACAGAATGTGGACTAGAATATATGTTAAAGTGCACTTTGGGTTATTTTTATGAACTGTTTAGATATCTGTCATTCAACTTTTCTTCTATACTGCAGAGCTGAGAAGTGATTTGAATTAAAACACTCAAGTATGCAAACATTGTCTTAATTTGCTTTGAAGCTACTAGATTGAGAAATGCAGTTACTATATATGCTTTCTGCCATGCTCTTGTTTTCAGGAACTGTATTTAACAGTTTGAACAATGTAAAATGTTGTTAATATAAGGTTTTGGGGGAAATAAATGTCTGCGCAAACCTTCCTGTCATTTTGTTTCATTGTAGCGTGAGAAGGAGTTATGTTTCTAAAATGAAGCAATAGTTTGAATGCTGCTCCAGCCTCTTCAGGAAGAAGTGTGACAGCCTGAAGTGTTTCAGCAGTGCTTTTCATGGGAAAACTTATTCCAGCGCCTCTCTTACAATAAAGCCTGTATTTCTGTGGCAACTGACAACAGGCTGAAAAGCAAAGTTTTCCTAAATTGATACTTAATAGAATGCCTTTGAATATTAAGTAAATGCAGAACTCTGAAGCACGCTCTTGGTTTGAAAGTGGACATCAGCCAGTAGGATATCTTTCGGGAAACTAAAGTATGTAAAGTAGACATAATGATTTCTCCTCTGCCCATCAGCATGGCCTCAAGCTATGTCACTGTAGAGAGCTCCAGAGAACATCTGTTTTATTTTTGTGTCTAATTCTTTTGTCCTACCATACTGATCTCCAACCATGTGCAGAAACAGGTAGCATAACTTTGCTGGGTTTTGTGGGTAGCTTGCTATCAAACACACTCAGTTCAGGAGATGTGTCACCACTACTGTGTCACCACCACTGCTCGTAATAGTCTTGGCTTTTCAGTAATTAATATCTGAAACACATAAGATAAAATGAATCCCACCTGAATGTCTTAGTCTGAGCTGGGTTATCTTTAAAGTCAGTAAAAAGATATAGGTACACATGGATTGTTTCTAAACTAGATCCAATAAATCACTGTGGAAGAGCCTGTACTCTCTCTACTGATTTACAGTGGGAGTCCAGATGAATAGTTCAAATGTCCACAAGCCAGGTAATATGAATCTCATCTTCCCTATCTGGAAATAAACTGTTCCAGGCAAAATAAAGCCCTCTCATCAGGAGGTGAAGCTCTCTATCCTATAAAACTTGAGACTCCCAGTGTTCCCTTCCTCTTCTTATTCCGTTCATAATGATAAAGCAATTCCATTTGATTTTTAACAGAAAAAGCAAGCACATAAGGCTTAGCATGTTATTTCTTTTTATCCTGGAGTCATGCAGCCATTTCTCCATTGCCTGAAGGGGAGTAGTCCAATCACATCAGGGTGTGGTGCATGTTGAGGTCCCCTCCTTCATAGTGTCTTGACGTAAATGGGATAATATTCTGTCCTGGCTCCATAAAGTAATGCGGCAGGCATTTGGCAGCATTCCTAAATTCTTGCTGTTTGAACATCAGGAAGCAGATCACTTGTGCATGCCAGAGCTGAATTATAGAAACTGAAGGCTGTGAGAAATCCTTCTGTTTAAACTAAGCAGGCACTGCAGAAGAGAGTTTCTGCATTCCTGATCATAGGTTAGAGCCTAGGCACTCTCACCCCCCCCCCCCAAAGAAAGCAACCAACCTGCCAAATACAGTGTTTAATAACACTTCTTCTTTCCTGAAGTCATTCATGAGAGCTATTCAGCGCTTCTCAGGATTTCTCTTTACATTGAGTGTTTTAAAAGGTTTTGGGTATATTCACAATGCCTAGTGCTATCACTTGGGTTTTATTTCATTTTAATGGCTCTGTATTTTTCTTCCAGTTCAACCTTACTGTGTCTTGAGTTAGCAGGTGCATATTCACAAGGGAAGGGACTCTCAGCAGCAGAACAAATTTGCAACCGCCACTATCCCCCACTATGAGCACACCTGAATGCAATTTATTTTTTAACAGAGCTATGGCATCTTACCTCTGCTCTACATGAGGCACACTACAGTACTGTTACTGTATAATTAGCAGCTTTGTGATTATGCTGTGTTGGCAGTGATACTAAGTTCCTGGAGAAGTGGATTTAAACTTCTGTGAAAATTCTTCCAGCACCTCCATTAGCTTCTCCTCATCCTCTGGTGGAGTGTAGGTGCTTGCTAGGGGTAAGTGTGTAGCAACTGGTTGCCTGTCTTGAAGAAAAAAAAATCCATTTAACTATTTCTTCTAGCACAAAGGAGATTTTTCTGCAGGGCTCTGTACTTCCCAAACATACTTCATGGTCTTGAAGCCAGAAGACTTATCTTCTAGGTTTCTGTAAACAATGTTAGTTAAGTACATCTTCCAAATCAGAAATTAAACTAATTTCATTTGAATTATTGAGCTAGAGGGACTGTTCTTTTGCACAATGTGACTTAAAGTGGAGAGAGGGATCTCATTGCAGCAAGGCACAGGATAGATAAAGGAAAGCCTTACTGAGGGGTTTAGGCCTGCTCTCTGTCACTAGTGTAACTGTTGTAGATAAAGACCAGTAACTTGAGAATATCAGTGCAGGCAGAAGTTGCTTTTTCAGCATGAGACATGGTTTCTCCTTGCCTCTGGAACAACATTTCTAGTGCTGTACAAATTCTGCAGCTGGGACTTCATAGTCGGGATTATTTTCATCCTTAAAATGCTTACTTTTTTAAATGGTTAAATTCTGAATGCTAAAGGGCTTCTGCTAATTGCTCAACAGCTAGGAGTAACTATATCCAATATCAAGATATCTAACCAAGCTTGTTCAATTTGGTGCTTTGGATGGTTTCCTGAATCTCAGCCTCCTCACTCACTCTGCATAAATATAGCTTATATCAGCTTATATCACTGTCCATTCTAAGCTGTCTTCCAATGAGAGATTTTTCTCTCCAAAAACATCATAGCTAGAGCCTTGGAACCGTATGACAATGCTCTCAGACATCTATAAAGTAACTGTCAGGGCACTGCTGCAGCACAGTTAGTCTATTCAGTGAGTCCAACTTCTGCAGTAGCCAACTGAGACAAAAAGAACTAGCTGTTCCAACGCTGGGCAGCAGATTTCTCTGAAAACCTGGCAGTCTGCTTTCAGACTTCCCAGGGGAGCAGAGATATTTGGTCTCTTAAGAGCAAATGTTGAAACTGGCTGCACACACCACATACATTACCTCTGCTTATGGAAAACTGAGGAGAGAGACATGCAGAGGAACGTTCCCTTCTCCATCACTGAATATGAACTGCTTCCTACCTCAGTGAGCTGTTGGAGTGTTTCAGGTAGCCTGCGTGCAAATGTTTGGGAACTATGTGTGTAAGCCAAGCTCAGCATCATGGAGAAGGTGCTTCTAGTCTTTAGAAAGCAGGACTCTGTCAAACAGTTTTTATTTATTTTGGCAGATGCAGAGAATTCTGGTTGTACGAGTCATGTTCTCACTTCCCATTTCTTTTCTCAGGAAAAAAAAAATGCTGGCTCTGGTTGGCACTCAAAGGGAGCAGAATAAAAGGGAACAGAGAAAATGGAGGAAAGGTGCTACTGATTCAGGAAATGGCCATCTAGGACCAGAAGAGCAGGGTCTGTGGTAAAGTGCTCCTGCACACAAAGTCCTTTACTGAAAGCATCTAAAGAGCATGCATTCCAGGCCGTGGTTTCCACAGGGTAGTTGGAGAGAGAAAGAACTGTCTGACTTTATCCCTCTGTGATAAACACAGGACACAAGACAGCTCTTGCAGCCTTAAGTGCAGTCATGCCAAGACCAAAGCTCTCTAGAGTCATTATCTACAGCTAAAGAGCCAAGGCTTGTTCCCTGTTTACTAAAGCTGGGGGTAGACAAAGGCCAAAGGCAGGAGTATTGGTGAAATTATGAGCTAGAGTAAGAACAGCTGAACGGAAGTGTCAGGACCAGAAGAAAAGCAAGGTGACAGGAATATGAAAAAAGGCAAAGCCTGGTTCCACAAAGAATGACCAGCTGGGATATGTAGTTTGTGCATGTATCACATAATGGCATCAAAAAAGGCCTGGTTCAGTTCAACAAACCATGTGTGACTGTTTGGGAGGGGAGAGAAAGGACAAAGTTAACCCAACCCTGGGAAGGTCCAAACTTCCTGCATGCCCGGACTAGAAATTCCAGTGAATCAGGCTGTGAGTGCCGCATCGAACAGAAGGACTAGGCTCCTGTGAGCAATTACTCTGAGCCTGGCCTTTCTCTCACTGGACTGACCTGCATCACCATTTAGACATTCATGCTTACGGCCGCCCCTACTAAAATGCCTGCCATCTGCCTGGAAGTGGGAAAGGCTCTGTCCTATTTTTCCACTTACATTCCCTGTGTTAACAGTGCCAAAAAATGCCATTGAGCTCAGGTCTCTGCACAGCTTTAGAGAAAGAGTGAGCTGGCAGTTGTACGCTAGCATGGAGAGGTAGGAGGAGGAGCCTGTCAAAGCAAAGCCAGCCGCCAGTGCTCTGTGAAAAGGATGATAGTTTCTCAACATCATRAAAGATGTTGTTTGACTGCTGTGATTCACCTTCCTTCTGGCACAGTCCTGCATGGAACCATCTTCATAGAAAAACAAAGTACTCCCTAAAAAAAATGCTTTGAAGTCTCTATTACCTGATTTAGAAGACAAAAGCAGGAACGTAACAGCCAGCTTAACACAATCTTTCTCTGGTTGCACAATGCTTACTTGAACCTTTAGTCATGCAACAATTTTGAGAAATATTTTATCCTTTAAACAACAGTTGCCTGGTCAGGCCTTCATCCCCTGCCAGGTCAGATGGGGTTCCTGCAGTTCCAGGCAGCTTTAGCAGTCTCCACTGAGACGCGAGGTAAGACGCTGCTGACTTACCCTGGAAGAACAAGCCGCTTGGTAACTTCATTGCTTCAGATGAGACTGCCAACCATACAACAGTGTCAGCTCCCTGTGCCTCTGCGTGCAGGGCATTCTTCATCTTCTGGCAGAAATCTGGCATTGATGAGCTCACAGCTAGAAAGAAGAAGAAAAATGGAATGGTGTTGTGCCATTTAAGGCCTTTTTGGTTAAAATATTTTTTTAAAAAGGCTAAAAATTGCCATTGTGAGTGTGTGAAGAACAGAAGGCATATATTGTGGTGGAATAGAGGTAAACTACCAGATGATCAAACAGCTGCTTGTTTGGGTCAAATTATAGGGAGAAAACTACCAGAATGTGAGAACAGGAATCAGTGGGAGATTTCCGATCCAATTCTATTATAAATTGCAAAGTAAAACATGGAGTAAACAAATACAAAGAATCATGACAGAATCTTTAACACTTATTTTCTCACCAGTTTTAGGAAAACAATTGCAGCATAATATTTCACAAGTATATGGTGATCAGTACCTAAAACAACAATATAACCAATGCTTAAATACTTGCTTGTTTTTATTTTGTCAAACAGGTGATGACTGAAGGTCCCTCCCTGCAGCTGTTTATTTTGGGGGTTTAAAAGTCCTTGAACTTTAAGGTGGGATATTTTCAAAGCTCATTAGGTTTGAAATACATGAAGGATACAGTGCAAAAATAAATATATTTTAAAGAAAAAGAAATACTAGGGTATTTAATTGGAAATGGTAGTTTTCAAGAATAAAATCAATGGGGCAAATGCTTCAGTCATCAGAAGCACATTTGGGAAGCTGCATCCCTAGAAAAGTCATGGGAGATTGGATTGCTAGTCCACATCCCAAGCTCGGGTCTTAGGCAATGGTAACATATTGCAAAGTGCAACATGCATATTGGATAACTGATGCTGGCCCGCCTGCTGCGACACAGTCACTACAGGACAGCTGCAGCTCAGGCAAAGGGCTGTCTAGCCAAACACGCTGCTTCTCGATGGCAGTAAACGCTTGGAGAAAGAGCAGAGGAACAAGGCTTGCACAATGTGCATGCCCCATTTTCCTATATGCCCTCTCAGATTCCCACCATCTGCATGTTGGCACTCACAGAGGCAGAAGYTATATCTTTGTGTTTAACAGTCCCATTACAAGTGTAACTTAAAGGTTAGCTTAAGGCACTATGGCTTTGCTGTGCATTTGCGTGGGACTGGAACCATTCACAACCCTTTATGACTCTCTGGCTACCCACAGATAGCACACACTGTGCAGAACAGGCTACTAAGGGGGCACAAAACTACCTTAATCACCTATTTGGAGGCAAGAAATTGCTGCACCTGTTAAAGAAATTTATCAGAAAGTCTCAATTCTCTTTGCTTTTAGACTAATCCTGTAAAGAAAAAACATATTCAGAGTCTCAAGCAGATGGTACCTGGCGTGTCTGCCCAGCCGGGGCACATGATAGAGAAATGGATGTTTCTGTGAGCTTTTGCCCATTGTTCTGTCAAGGCAACTTGCTGTCTCTAGGCTAGAACAAAAACAGCCAGACTAGCACCAAGTCCATTAGCCTGTCTGCTGAGTTTGTTATTCTGTCTCACTGTAACCAGTAGCGAGAGTTTCCCAGGGAGATAAACTGCACCAAAACTCTGCTGTAATTACAGGGGCATTTTGGTAGAGCAGAACTACACCTTTGCTCATCCTGACTGAGTTTGTTGGATAATGTTATCAGAGACCACCATGGTCATTGCAGTCCATCACCTGGCCACAAGCTTATCTTTAAAGTAGTTACATTGCTTTTACTGAGCAAGTCTGCTTGCTGAAGCCTGCAGGTAAGAACTGAGCAGGCAAAGAGGACTTATCAACTAAAGATAGTTTTCTCCCTTTGAGCCTTAAATCAAATCAAATTAAAGTCTAGCCATGTTCTCAGTGAAAAATGGTATGTACTCAGGAGTGCATACCACAATACTCCTGAAACTGCTCTCTGTTCTGCACTTTAAAATGCAATGGTTGCTGTAACTGAGGCAGGAAATTTGTTGTACTGATGAAGATCATTGCCGGTGGGTCTCTATATGGGTTGGATGCAATGGGAGAGCAATAGTGGACAATAGGGTTTTTGCAAAGCAGACGGTATGAGCTGACTGGCAAACAACTGCTGGGCTTTGCTTTCAAAACCATGGACTGTACCTTGTTTTGTGCCTGCACCATAGTTCCATCAAATGTCCCATTTGCTGACTGTAAGTCAGGTATGCTTAATTTTTGAACCAGCATGCCCCTAGAAGAGACAGTTATCTGTAATCAGTTGAATAAAAAACAAGTGAATGAAAAACAAAACCAAAAACTCCCCACAATCCCACTCATGCATGTAATGTTGCCTTCAGGCCCTATATTGAAGTCCCTGGGAGCAGGACTCCTGCATACTCTATGTATGCCTGTGGTCAAGTATGGAGCACACCTGGAGAGGAGGTGAAAGAATTAAAAAAAATTTTTAAAGTGATTTTCGTTCAAAATGCTGTTGACCCCATCAGGGAACTCTTTGTGCTTCCTCCTTGTGAAGAGTAATTGTGAGAAAGACAATAGCGGAATAGCACTATTTGTAGTTTCTATATTTAGCACTTATAGAAGCTCATTAGAAAACAAGAAATACTGTATAAAACCTAGGAAATTTAATTTAAAAAATGTACTTGCTGTGCTATTTTACACCAAGACCTAGAAGGTTCTTTTAAGCCTATACTCTTGTTATAAGTATTTTACACTGTGTGGTGGGAGATAACTTGCCCTGAGGAAACAAAAAGAAGTTTCCCAGGAACTGTTTTACTTTGCTTTCCACAGAAGGGTTGAGAGCATCAGGAAGGCACTTTGCCTTGGAGAAGGAGCCTGTTAGCAAATTCCAAGAGGATTCTCGAGATGCTGATGGCGTTATAATCCTGGATTACTAACACAACCAAAGAGATACTGTCACAAACCACAGGGAAGAATGGTAGAACACCACTTTTCAGCAGCATCACAAACTCACCACTCCCCGATCAGCTGCTTTTTCCAGCAGGGGTAGCAGGGCGGTTGTCAGAATGTATGTACCTACATGAAAGATAAACATGAACAGTAACTTTTCTTTCTGAAAAAGCTTTCTTCTCTGCTTGCTCCCTATAACAAGTCAAAATACAGGAAGTCTCTTTGTTACTGAAATTTCATCTGAATTTAATGATTTCGTTGCTACTTTACCTGTGTCTGTTCAGCTTGTAGTGGTCCACGTTGCTGCATACTTCTCAAAAGGCACACCAATTATTTTATAGGCGCTTATGTATATTGCACCTATAGTATAAACTGCTCACTGCATTCTAGCTATGATTCAAAAGGCAGCKTGGGTCAAGTATACATTGATATGGGGGTAAGGTGATGCCAGGGAAAAAACAGGGAAGATATTTCCCCTCCATGTGTGGTGTATATACACATATATGCCAGGTTATGAACAAGAGGAGCAAACTGTTGCTACACACTTGGGTTTCTCAGGCCTTGCATATGGCAGCTACACCCAGCCCTGGCTGTGGTTTAACTGGAGAAAGCAAAGATGCACTAAAGACTTATCCATCACTCTGCAATGGTTTTGTCTTTTTGTCTTGAAATCACTTGGGGTACCCCAACATTTCTGATTTGTGTTGCACATAAAAATTGCCTCTTTAATACCCAGCATGACTATTATAAAAGATAAGTAACCCCCAGAGGTAAAATACTAGGATTGGGTGCCCAGGGCTACAACTAAGATTACTCAGGGAAACTTAGCTGTGTTCTTTCCCACTTTAATTGTGCTTATTTAGCACAGATTTGTACACACAGTAAAACTATATTCCATTACAGCTGTTACCATGACCAGCAAAGTCTGTTTATTCAAAATATTGTTCAACTGATGATAGTGTGCTTGATTCAGACACACCTAGTGATTTTTCAGCTAGCTCAAGTGCAAGACAGTGGTTTGGAGTTTCTTTTTATCTCTTAAGACAAATTTTTAAAATTGGTTTCCTTTAAACTGTATTAAAGAAAGTTCTCAGCTGTTTAATTCAAAATGAATCTCTCTAGAACCATTTAGTCTAGTGTTTCTGCATCAAGTAAGAGTATAATACTTCCCTCTTGTCCCTTCACAAATGGCTCCAGTACAACAACTCTGTGTCAGTGATAAACATATTTTTTTCCACAAGCTACTAAGGCCATGTTTTTCACTAGACATGAAGACTTCAGCATGTGTCTTTATAACCTCCCTTCTGCAGAGGCGATGAGATCACCCACCTAAAATGCAGCGTGTTTATAAATATGCTACCAAAGTCAAACGTGTTACATGCTTGGTGAACAAACTGTTCAGTTCCCCTGTCAGCCACAACAGTCTTCATTTTCCCAATATAATCACAGGGACATCCATATGCACACAATACATTTAAAACCCAGGCAAATCAAACAAAATGAATGTGCAGCAGATGAGTATATGCAGGCTGCCTTCAGCAGAAAATGCACGCCAAGGCAGTTGCCAGTGAATAATGAGAGCGCGCAAGTCTCCCCTGGTAGTGGCTGGGAGACTGAAGGATGACATCATTAGGACGAGAACTACTGCTGATTGCCATGGGAAACTGCTGCGAGATGAAAAAAAAAAGCTTCAGTACAAGCTGAAAGGCTGGATTAAATTTTGATTTGCTATAAATTCTTCAAATGCAAAGTAACCTCACATTTTGGTTAAATAAGCTGCATTTCCTAAAAGCAGAGCTGCAATGCACCATCTATGTCAACTCTTGATTTGACTCTCCCCCCAGACTAATTTATGCTTTTAAGGGCTTCATTTCTGTTTGTTAATTCTAAAGAGATGCAAAGATGAATGCATTAGCATTGCCTCATTAATGACTGGTTTTTGTTTTGTTTTCCAGCTGGATGAGAGAAATGCTCAATGCCAAAAATAATGCTTATAGCAACTGCAGCTTATCGGAAGTTTGTATGCATAGTAAAAAACACAAATAGCAAAGCCAGTGTCTCTTCTCTTCCTCCTGTTTAATAAGAATTCAGTAAATCCCACATAGCCAGATCATTCTGTATTTTTGCCCCACAAAACCGCTTTGCTCATTTGCTTTGGGACAGAGTGTCAAGAGACTGGTTTTGATCCCTGTTTCCCGGGGAAGGCACTAGTATCTCAAAACATACATATATCTGAAGCACCAGGCTTCACAACCAGAGAGTTTTGTTCCTCCTGCTACTAAATATTTCACCAACTGTTGTTCCAGTCTTAAGTGTCTGGATACAGACTCCTTAATTTTTTTAACAAATATATTGGATACTATATATTCTTACTTGCATGGCTGGTCTGTGAGGCAAAACAACCTCAACAAGTAATTTAGTACAGGAAGATTAATTGGGTATATCTTTGGTTGAAATACATCATCACCAGTTTAAACCTGTATACTTTTATCCACATAAAAGCTGGTATGCAGTTTGATAGCTACATTCAAACCGATAAGACTAAAAACAATGCTAAGTACAGTTAGTCTAGAGGCCTGTTGCAGTCACGTACTTTCTGGCATGCATTTTTCCAAGCATGGATGTATTACAGTGTGCGGTAATACAGAAATGAATTTCCTTTAAGTAAATAGGAAGCAATAAATGAATGTGTTGATGGCCACAGTCCTCATGCAAGTATGAACTGCGTGAACAGTATTAAAAACAAAAAAGAAAATTTTCTTATTTCTAGTAATTATTCCTCTGCAAGGAAAACCAACATTTTGATTTGGTAGACGAGGCTACATTTCCTACCCATTCAAGAAATCAAGACAACATCCAAGCGATTTATACTTTTTCTAACAATTGGTTATTGATACCGATGTATTGGGCACCTAACTTTCCAAAACAAAAACCTCATCATTCTGTTATGTTGTTTCCTTGATACAGAAATCGTTTTTGCCTTTTGAAGGAGGCACCTCCTCCCACAGAGTTGAGTTACAATGGTAAGGCACATCAAATGTGATTAATTCTTAATAGTCACTATGTTCAGACTGTAGAGATTTTTTGATTATTCTTTCTCCTTATTTTTTAAAAGACCAAGAGAGAGCACAAAGGGGCATGGAAGGGAAGGTTATGCTCAACAGTGATGTGCCTTGCACTGAAAGAGCATCAAGTATCTTGGAGATCCTGCCCTTCCTCTGACAGCACCTTCGTGATTCCGTCAGAAGCAAAGGGAGGTTTATTCTGGAAAGACAAGAACTAGCAACACTACTGGGGGTATTCTGGAGGAAGCGTGTCCTGGTCTCGAGCAGATACTTCGTAAAGGGAGGTGCTCAGCCTGCAGGCCACCATGTTTCCCAGTGCCTGTTCCCCACTGCCTGTACCTATGACAGAGTAGGAATCAAGAGTCCTCTGGGAAACATGGCAGTGAGGAGCAGGATGTTTCTCAGCATGGCTCGCCTAGGCTGCAGCCCTTTTCCTGCACAGGTTGGAACAGTGCCTGTGTAAGAGGACAGGCTACCTAAAATACTCACGTGGCAGAAACTCGAGCAGCAGCTTCCCTCTTTCCCACGGGTATCTCAGACCCAGCAGGCAGGAAGCTAGGAGTAAACCTACTAGGTGCTCTTGGACGTATAGCTGTACTACCTGCAGATATCAAATCTCATCATCTGACAGAGGCCAGACTGTTATATATGACCTTTTCCTGCCATTGGAAGGTATATTGCCTGCCTGGCCTGAAAATTTGGCTCCACTGGTGTAAAGGTGAAAAAAACACCTTTTTGCAGGGAGATGGTATACAACACGTCTCTCTGAGCAGGACTATTTGCTGTGCCACAAAGGAGTCCAGCAAGATTAATTCAGGAAGTTGCTCAGAAGCAAGCAGCAGAACACAGAATGGGGTGAGTAGGTGTGCAGTCTGTCACCCCCACGTACAGGATTTCATCTCACCCCCACTGAACTCTGCAGAGGTGAAGAGCCAGCTAGAGAAGCCTACTGGGCACGCTACAGCCCTGTTCCACATAAGGTTTGACACAGTACATGCTGGTCACATCTTCTTGAGTCAAGTAGGTTCCTGAGATTGATGTACAATTCCTTTTAAAGATAAACATCCTCTCAACATTTGCTTTTCTTTGGAAAAATTCCTAGAAGTTTTATGTCTCTAAGCTGAGCTCACATAATAGGAAATTTTGCATAATACAGTGTAGTTAAAATCTTTTCTATAAAGACATAGCAACCCCAGCATTGCATACCATTCAACCAACTCTGTCATACGGTGGACTAGATAGCATGCATTCTCAGTCTGCATATTACATATCATAATTCTCATAAAAGTAACTAGCATGTCACTTAATAAGAATATATTTTGTTCATACACATTCTCACCCAAGTCCTGATCACATTAATGTTTGTTTAGGTTTCGGATTTACTTGTTTGAAAAAAAAAAAAGAATCACCATGCATTCCCTTGTGTCCTGTTGTATAATCGCTCCACTTGCTCTGAGGTCTTCTCAATTTAGTTGAGTAATCTGATATTGTGCTCTAATTAACATCTCCCATTTTTTAACTCTATACAGTGAACTCCTCTGTCAACCTGTATGAGCAATAACTCAGTGTTTCACAGTCACAGAGAAAAACTTCCATGATGCAAGTATAGAAAATGAGGAGCTGTTAGGAAGACAAACATTAAATTCCTACACTAAGCTGTTTAAAAAATACTACAAAAATCTGCCTGGCTGCTTCACAAACTCTTAAAGTCAAATTAGGCTACCTTTCACATGACGTGAAGTGGAAGCTGAGGGGACTCTATGGAAAACATTATTGCTAGCTCTTGCTGGAAGATAGTTCTGCACATTCTTCTGACGATTCATTCACCATTGATTTCAACACCTCAGTGAGAGCATAACCAAAGTGAAAGCTATCCCCAGGCAGTGGCCAGAGCCTACAGTGCATTACACACTTCTCTTTCCCACAAAAAGCTACAAATCTTTCTATACTAGATCATGAAACTAAGCAAATCATGGAACACCTCAAACAGAAAAGACAAACAAATACTTGAAGGAAGACTTCAAGAATGCCTTTAAATCAGTATTGTAATTCACCTTTAGCATGCTAAAACCTGGAAGAATCCCTAAGATTCATATACTTCAGACTTGAAAATCAAACAGGATATAATGTGTAATAATAGTACATGAACATATATGCCTATCTGCTTTATGGAATTTGTATAAAGTAACCCCAAAACCTGTCCTCTAATATTGATTTATAAAGAAAATTATGGTTTCAGAAGAAGTAGTATTGTAAAGGCACTACCTGTTTATGACATCAAATTAATTGATGATACAATTATTGCAGACCCAAATGTCTTGGAGGATTCTAGAATAGTTTTTKCTTGATGTTCTATCTGGCAATTAGTGGTAAATTGTTGGTGAGGTTTTTAATCTGCTAACATTCAGCTAAGGGCAGGCAGCCAGCACCACACTCAGTGGAGTTTTCCATCTGCCTGAGCTTTGCAGCATTATCAGGAGCAGTGCTATTTCAACTGTGAAAAAAACGGGAACAAAAGGAAGAAGTTTGGTTGTACAGATTTCAGTGGCTCATTCATCTGGTAAAAATCAGTTAAAAACATTGGCTTGCTTTTCCTATGTCCAAGTTTAAAAAACAAACAAACCACACACAGCAAGCTGACATTCTTCTTTGACCTGGTTATCTTTTCAAGCCTTGCAGTTTATGGAGTTCCAAGTAAGGAGACATCCCTGAGCCTGTATTTTGAACATGAAGAATGAAGATTTCAGTGTGCTGTCTCTGAGGGCCAATTCCACCACGCTAGCAATAACCGTGTGGGAAGAGGGAATGAACATGAAAGACAAAACAGAGGTCTTCATTTCCATTGAATTACAAAGCTAAGTTCAGCACACTAAGGGTTCATCTCTGTCCTGGGAACCTGGACCTCAGTATAGTTAGTGGATTTGCAACTTCATTCAGCCTTATACTTTTACGAAGCACATCTCATCCATAAGTCTCAAAAGTCTTTATAAAGGAAATAATTGGTATCATCATCTCCTTTTTGCAGGTAGGGTGGTCTTGCCAAAGATCAAGCACTGTCCTTATGGCAGACTGCCAGCTGGTATCCAAGTAATCCAAATTCCCAGTAGTTCAGAGTAAAATCCAGTGGGCAACACTGTCTTGTGTGAAACACCAGTTAGGTGTGGTTTATGTGTAGGGAAGTGTTTGAAAAACATCCATATGGGTTAGGCGATTTGCTGCAGATGRGCTGTACTGCTACTGCGGTAGAGGAGCAGCTTATTTCCTCTGGCCCTACCCCTTCTTGCACACAGAGTAAATGTATACGGCTGATATTGTTAAAACAAGGGAGCAGAGAAGGTTTCATTAGAGTGAAGAAAAGATGCACACTGGGAGCATCATTTATTTATCTCCAAACATGTCTGAGCACCCCCTTGGCTGGTGAATAGCAATAAACTGTAATATACATGCCATTTTTCCATGTCAAGTGAAAAGATGCGTTGAGTAAAAGTAAAGTGAGGCAGGCTATAAAATGGAGAAAGGATTGTTTCAGCTAAATTTCTAGTGCTTCAACAAGAACATGCTTTTGTTGCCTCTGCTTGCCTGCCACCCTGACAGTTTTTTTCCAAAGTGATTGAATACTGTCAGTTTGAATAGTTTTTATTTGGGGTTTTACATAAAAAAGAAGCAAGAGCTGACTCAGAAGTCTGCAAGTCTCATCAGAAGAAATTATTGCTTGTCACTGCCCAGCTCCTGGATGCAACTTTGAGCACAAGGCCAACCCGCAGGAGGAGACATAAGGGTGGCAACACATAGAACAAAAGGACAAAACACGGTTTAAAACTGCCCATCAGCATCTGCAGCTCCCCAGGGAATCAGCCTGCAATACCCCAAGGCACTGACTCAGCTTCATCCCGAAGGTGTGATCCCGGCAGCAGCGCGCAGTTTCAGACTTGTGTCTGGCTAGCACGCCCCCACTGCAGTGTAAGTAAGTGCTCCATGGCCGAGCAGCACTTCTTGGGGATCTAGCAGGGAAAAGACATTTCACGTGATCGCAGCGACAGGCCCACAATGAGCCACGCGGCATTTGTGCCCGAGTCCCGTTTGAAGCGTGCTGCRCACCAGCACAGGCCTGTGGTGGTGGGTGAGCACGGATACGGTCAGTGCTGGCTGCTCAAAGCACATTACAATTCAAACTAGAATGCCAAACAAACCATACCAAGTCTGAACTATAACTCACATTTTGCATTTTCATGCCCTTCACCACCTGTGTACTCGGACAACACCAGAGAGGGTTCTGCATCTCCTATTTGAATGAGCTCCTTTAATTAGTCAGTCAGGGGAAATATTCATGTAGCTCACACCTACTTATATAAACCTCAGACTACAGCTTCTGCTGGCTTTGCAACAGGGATCTGTGAGTGATCTGCAAAGTGCAACAAATACGTATGGAAAGGAATAAGAGGACTGTTAGTTTCTTCAGTGTCAAAAGGGCTCTGCAGTAAAATGTAAATCTTGGCAAGGTTCTGGGAACCCACCAGTAATCATTAATACTACTATTTATTATACTCCAAACCCACAGTTCAAACATTGGTATTTCACACAAAAGTGTGTTTACTTTCTATTCTAATTCTAAGCATTATTTTCATACACACTCATCTTATCTCTCAGAGGACTTAGGCATTCATTTTTGCCTGGTACGGTGTAAGAAAAGATCAGGATATAAAGTATGTTTCACAAGTCAGACAATCGATTAGAACTGAACTTCAGCATCCATTATGCAAAATATCTGGAAACAGACTAACAAGTCAGTCAAGAGGAAAATGTCCCTAGCCTGGATTTAAAAGCTTCACAGCATTTTAGACATCTAAATGCGCAATCCTACAGCTTATGTAAATGTTAATCAGATATCAAATACAGAATTCAAAAACTCTACTCTGTATTTAAATCATTTTATACTTCAGAGTCTCTCATTCTTAGATAGATACATCTTAGACACTCCTGCACTAGACTGGAGCTAAGATTCAGGTAGAAGCAGTCACAGAAGGATGGAAAAAACACCCTGCATGTGAAGATTTGAAAAGCAAAAATTAATATAATTCAACTTTATTTCTATAGAAATCAAGCAGTTGTGTTATGGTTCCCGGGCTGCTGACAAGAGGGGGACAACTGCAGATTTTCAAAACATGGGTCTAGAGCCCATGTCAGGTTTTCCCTTTTCTAGGGGAAAAGGGAGAGAGGGAAATTCAGTCTATTCATTCAGACAACATACTGGTTTACAGGCACCCAATATACCAGCCATATCTAATTTAGCAAAGGCTTTCTCTGGGAACCTATAACCACAGATAATTACTGATATAGAAGTAGCTTCTCCAAAGCAAAGCATGCCCAAGGGTACACAGTGTTTAGAGAAATGTCTTAACACAGTACCTACTCTGACATGCRTTTTTCCATACAGCTTTCTCCCACTATGACTCTAATGGGCATGATTTACTCCTCCACCTCTGACTTTAAAGAGAAAACCTGCACTGTGGAAAATATTGGTCCTCCATGTGTGTGTGACTTACAAGCAAGGAAGCTGTTCTTTCTTGCACTCTGAACAGCCTCTCCCAGCTCAACCAAGTCCCACTCTGTTCTCAAGGYTTCACAATTTAATCCTCTTTGCTGCCCAGACAGAGCCAGCCTCAGCAAACAACCCAGTCCTTGTCTGAACTGTGCAGAAGATGGACAACAGCAGATGACTTACCTGTTTTACCTCATCTGCTCAAATGTGTAATCACCTCTTTGACCTTCTTTTACATTCAGGCAGAAAGTGATTCACAACTGAATAAAGGAGATCTGTACGTAACATTCACAAAGAGAATACAGTCATTTCCCTAGTTTGCTGCAACTGTAATTCAGCTTCCTCTAGCATATATGTGCAGCTGTATTCTGCTGTATATCTCCAGTGGGCTGATTTACAGCTGGAAAAGCAGAACTTGCCGCTTCTCCTACTCGTGTGATAAAATCTAATTCAAGTGATGCCCTAGTACTGTTCCTTGGCAATTAATTTCCTCAATGTTTAAAACTGAACAAAAACATGCTGTCATGTTCAAACTATTTTATTTGTTTCATGCTGCTTCTCTCTGGAAGAACTGCAGCTTTGCGCAATGATGAATTTTTGTTTGAAAGACCACAGGAGGGTTAAACTAATTTAAGTGAAGAAATTCTTCAAGGTAGAAGTTCTTGTATTTCTATGGCCAGGGGAAATTTGATGGTAAAATAAAACTTGCTTTGAATTTTGACCACAAGAAACAGAAGAATTTTAGCTGAAGATTAATTTTAAGGAAATGAATCTATGTCTTTATACTTGGATTTTTAATTGTCAGTTTAATGTAGTCGGACTTACCCCAAAACAAGCTGTGTGTGCCATACCAGCTAAGCATGAGCCATTTACACCCAAAATGTTAGTTCTCAAAAGTAAATGGGAGCTGAGGAAGCCAACTAGGAACAATCAAGAATAAAACCCCTCAGGGTTTCCAGGCTCCAAATGCGTGACTCTATAAATGCCCCATCTACATAGCATGAGCTTCCCCCTTTCCAGCCCCAGATACTGATGAACAGGAGGACGACACAAAAACAGAGCACCACAGCTTCTCCTTAATGTGTCACTTCTGAACATACTAAACATAGTCTCTCAGGAAAACCATGTATTTGCATGGAGGCCAAGGGAAAAGATAGTGACAGGACTTCCGGTATGTGCAAGCATCGCACCTCCCGTTGCAAGAAGTGTAGTTTTTAGTCCTACAATATTAACAACAGCAGACAGCTTTTCTTCCTGCTGGCTGGATGTTTGCTCACATCTTTTCCATGGCTTTTTATGGGGGTCCTTCCACTTTGCTCTCTATCTTTCCTGCTTATCCAAATCTCCCTTTCTCCACTTTCTTTGTTGCCCGTAATTCATTCTTTTTATACCTCCACCATCAAGTTCATTGGAGCTCCCACTATATGTGGAATGCCTAAGACTTGTCCAACACTGCTCAGTAACTTGATTAAATGTTGTGTCCCTCAGAGCGTCTAGGGCACTGTACAGGGCACAGCCTTTCTAGACAGCACCTCCATCATGTCAGATGGGGCTGCTCAGGCATACTGAAACATATGATTGACTCTCTTAAACATCTCAGTATGCTCTAAGCACTAKCCAAGCCATAAGAGCACAACCATTACACAAAGAGTATCAGTAGCAGTACAGCTTAGAACAAAGTTTCCTATCATATTTCAGAATCAACTTAATTAAATCTTATTTGCGTTTGTCCACTGCTGCTATGATAAAGGCACTCACATGAGAACAACTGAAAAATGGAGAACTTTAGAAATGTCACTCCAAACAAGCTGCAATATTTCTTCTTTTCCTTTTCCACTCCTTCCCTGACACAGCAATAATATGATCCCTCTTGGAACAGGAATACACACTTCCGTAACCAAAAATAAATATTATATTTCAGAACTGAGCCCCCAATACTCTCCTAAGGTGTTCATTGCAAAGTTCTTTTCAAATCCATCTTCTGTTAATTCCCGTTGGTTAACCATACATCCTGCATTGTTAATCTGTAAGACAACTCCTATAAACAAAAACAATCTACACAAAGATCTAGAAACAAAACCATGCATACAAGCAGTCCATGCTAGTTTGCTGTTTTCTGGCACTGCAATATGAAGCTACAAATTGTTTCAATAAACCTGGCTGGTCAAGTTGCACTAATCTGTTGCTGACTGTGAAGTTTCTACACAAAAGAAAGAGTCTTCAAAGAAATGGACCACCACAGATGCTTTACACTAAGAGCCAAGGGCCTTCTTAGTGCCTTACTCCACGTTTTTAAACTCTTTCCTCACAGAAAGTAATATGCAAATTGAGCTCAGATATTGTAAGCAGTATAGTTCATTAGTTTCATCTGAGATCCCACTGATCCCACATCACACCTGCCATGCAATGATGTATTTTCTGTTAGATTTCTGTACCAGGGAAAATTCACTATGGAAAGCTGTACAGCACAAGGTGGAGTGCCCTGCAGGGCCCCCCTCCCTCAGCAAATTAAATGAATTAGTTCCAAACTTGGCAGCAGCGTAGCCGGGCCAGCAGATTGTTGCATTCAAGCTAATTACTCTTGAGAAGAGCAGAGCTAACCAGCAGAGGTGCTTCAGAATGACTTTGTGCCCTGGCTGTAGAGACCGCAGCTTTTATCTCTGCCTGCCACACAGATACCCAGCCTGACTCAGGCTTTGCTAAAATAGTGCTGCACCACACAGCCTGCATGTACCATGAGGTAAAACCTAGCGAATAGTCAGGAGTTCGCAAACTGTGTGCAGGCAGCGCATTCTCAGACACACTTTCTTCCCTGCCTTATCTTCCAGATGAAACTCGAACTTTTCTTTCAGACCTTTAAGAGATCTGCTCCTACTTATCTCCCTACCCACTCACTGCCACTCCTCCCAAGCTCTTCTTCTGTTTCCATCAGAACTTCCTCATGTAATAAGCACCAGAATAATTGTTCCAGGTGCCTCAGTTTCAGTACAGCAAATTTTCACTGCTAAATAAAGGACGGTGCTGGGCCTCTATCATTCATGCTGCTTAACTGTTAGCACCCTCCTTGGCTCTGTTTTAGACTGCTCCAACTAGTCCTTCTATAAAAGTTATAAACTTAAGAGGGACTAGGCCTAAGTAGGCCCTCCTTGTGAAGAGGAATCAAATTCGTCCCTGCCATAGTATTGTTTACCAGAATTTTCATAGCCTAAACAGGCACCCTACATGCCACTAAGTGTTAGTGATGAAAGCCAAAGAGAACATGTATGGTAAAAACCTCAGAAGATGCAAACAATAAAATTACTGCATTTCTCATTTTTTAGTATCAAATCTGTGTACATGCATTGAGAACGAACAAGAGCAAGTGGACTATGGAGACATCTGCAGCAACATTTTGTGAAAGTTAAGTAGAGAAAGCTGGCCAAATTGTGAAGTCTAGACTACTTGTTGGACAAGTTCAGAGGCTGTATACTCCAAAGACAGACACACAATTTAAATACACAAACTTACCAGAACATTTAATTTATGTTCATTTTTGAATTTTTCAGCAAACTTCCAGATTTCCTTGGGATTAGATATATCCAAAATATGCAAGAAGATATTCTAAACAAAGAAAAGTAGTTATAAACAACATGGGCAGTGAACAGACCAGGAGTGATTTTGAGGCCTGCCTAGGTGAAAGCTGTTTAAGCCATATGAAAACATATTCTCTTCAGAACATAACTAAAGCCCTTTTAGTTAATACACARAACTGGGAAATCTAATTCTAGTCCTTAAAACATGTTTAGTCACTTGATTCTGTTGCTTCCAAGCCATGGCTTTTTAATGCTGAATTTACTAAAGAGAACCCTACTTAAATAAATAGATGTCACAGACAGTCATGCACAGCAGAATACTAGAAAAATACAGTAAAGCTTGCAAAGCTTCTGTTCAAACAATTCATATAGCAGCTTCTTCTTTAGCTGAAAGCAACTTTCCAAAGCAATGCACTAAACACTAAGGTCATAGCAGTGCACTAAGCATTAAGGTCACAGCACTAAGGATAATTTAGGTTAGAAGGGACCCTTGGAGGTAACCTGGGCCCACACCCTGCTCACCACAGGCCACCAAGATGAGGTTGTTCAAGCAACAAGCTGTGCAACAGGTGTTGGCCTGCAGGATGTGTGTGCTCCTCACCAAGCCTTTCCCCTTCACTGCAAGAATTTAGGAGAACACTCCCTGAGCCCCCATGCCCTTCACCCTCCATCCCAGAGCTCTGTAGTCACGCTTGATACACTCAAGGTACCCCCCACCAATGTCATTGGTGCCCATTTTGATGTGCAACAAGGGGTACAAGTCAGAGGGCCACATAAGCCTTAGCAGACTCTTCACAGTGCCCTAGATTTGAGTCCCCAACAAGCAACAAACCTCCCAAGAAATCAAGCCAGGTTGGCAGATGAGTGCCTCCATCCCACACAGGAGGGAACCTCCAACCACTGCCACCCACTGCTTCATCTTGGTGTCAACACTTGGTTCAGGCTCAGCTGGCTTCAAAGCCTCCCCTGACAGAGCTTGTTCTTCCTTGACTGTTACCATGGCACTATACCTATCCTGTAAATGCACATCTGTAGGCAGAAAAGGAATCTGCCTTCTGTTACCAGTAGTCACAAGCTTCCAGCTTTCCCCATCTTGGGAATCTCTCATTTGAGTATAGCCTCCAGCTGTCCCTCCTCCCATGCAACATGGGGTTTGTGCTCTTTTACTCTGTGYGAAGACCCTGGTAATCTTCTGTTCATCCTTGCTGAAGCTATGCAACCTGCTCACCTCCTGCAGCTCAGCACCTCAACCACAGCAAAGCCCAAGAGATGAGGCCACCATCACGCTCCAGGCCTGGGGAGAAGCACTAGGCACTCCTTGCTGCCCAAGATTTGCCACATCCTCTGGAGCTCTGTCTGGGTGAAGGCCTCCCACGTGCCAGGCACAATCACTCCAACCAGTGTAGGACAACATGCCTTGCAATGCATCACTGTGCCTTCTCTAACAGTCTCAAGCAGCATCAGGTCCCTTCTGCACCCTCTTCCACATTAACTGCTGCATGAACTGCCAAGTCCCTGTTAGGCACTCCATGTCACATCAGTCTTGCAATGTTTTAAATACTACAGGCAGGGATGTGGATGCAATAAAATAAAAAAGGGAAACCTTTACTTGAGAGTAAAGTTATAATTTCTTATCCACTAGAGCTGTAAATATTTCCTCTCTCCAAAACTGCAAAACCCTTTTACTGTTGGTTACAGACAAATCCCTTGTTTTTTTGAAAATGTGTGTTCTATCCAGTACAAGAACAGTGGCATTTATCAGCATGCAAAAGGCATGTCAAAAACTACTCTTCTTCTAGACAGCAGTCTCAAAGACATAGCACAGATAGTCTTATGACACATCCCAGAAAAAGGTAGTTTTAAGATAACTATGCAGAGAATGTGTTCCACAAAAAACAACCAATATTCATTAAAGTACCTCCTCTCTTTCCAAGCTGTTTCTTTAAATACTTATTATACAAGCAAAAGAGATAAGTGAAGAAGCTGGGAAAATTATAAGGCATCATTCCCAGCCTGTAATTCTGCTCCCTGAAGATAAAAACACATGRCTTCTTCTCTCCACCCATTGGATTTCAGTTCCTTAGTTGAGGCAAGTCAGAATTTCTCATCACAATGTTTATTTCTGACCAAAAACTGACACTGCACTACAGTTTCTGTCCAGAAGCCTCTCTAAAAGCTTTCCACTTTTAGCGCTACTACGACTGGAACAGAAGACCTGGAGATTATTGGGCAGATGTTCAATTCTACAAATGATTTCAGCATGATCACAGATAGAAAGAGGTTTGAATCAACACTTATCTGCTGAAGATTGTAATATTGTCTCAGAGAAATGACCCTTAGCTCTGTTCCCTAAAGAAGTCCTCCATGGTAGCAGAGTCATTCGCAAAGCGAGACCTAATCTTCAAGACTAGATCTACTTTAACAGACCAGGAGAACTTCCAGGTTCACAGGTCTAGGTGCAGGCACCTGTCACATAATAACTCCATTTCAGTGCTCAACTCAGGCATGCTCTGGTTACTGTTGGTGTGGAAGATGGAAAAAGTCCTTGGTGTACACTGCAATAGCATCTCTGTCCAGATGATGAGGAACAGGACCCCAGAAAGGTAAGTCTGGATGCAGCTTGTCAAATTGTAGGTGAAGTAGTTTATTACCACCCTGGAGGAAATCTTTTGCTTCTGAATGAATATTTACAAYGAAGAATGTTTTTGTGGACTCCTTATTAAAATTACTTTTTCCAGTGCAGTCACATGTCCCACGAGGCCTCTTACACAGCTGGTCTAACACTTCACTGAATGCTCCTTTCTGTATAACTGCCCTGTGCCCTGGGTCATGCACAAGTTTTGCAGTGTTCTTGTACCCATCCACGACTAGAGAACCTACAGATCTGCAGCCTACCAAAACTGAAAATCATTACTGTGCTGTGTTTAGAGGAAGAACATTATTTGCCTCTAGCTTTGTTTCCTCAAGTGACAAAAAACAGAATGAAAAGGAGCCATCAGAGGTCATCTAACCCATTCCTGTTCTCCAGGTCATCTGACTGCATCTCTGTTTATTGCCATTCTCTTCTTAGAAGGGGAGCTAACTCTGATAATCACCAGTCCTTCCACAACTGTATCTTATTATAGCTAGGGGATTATGCTGTTATAGACAACTGGAGAGTGTTTATTTCTACACAAGGACTGATCTAATTCACCTCCATTAAAGAACTGAAGTGTAATGTTGGTAGTGTCACGCTAGGGAGCTGAAACCAAAGAGCAGAAATTTAGTCAATATGGTATCTCTAACCATAAAAAGTCTTCAGAATTTTTGATCCACATTAAAAACTATTACTGGAATCAAAATACTGTGTTCAAGAGCCAAGTCACTATCTAATAAGAAGACAGTTCTCCATCCAAGGTAGAAAGACACTGACGGCCTTTCTCCACAAGCACCCCCTCCTGAATAATTAGCAGAGCAACACTGACAGCTACAGGGCTGTACTACAGAGTGATACATGCAGAAGCAAATAGAAACTATAAGCAGAAAAGAGGTGGTAGGGAAGAAATACAATGAGAAAATGAGATGGAAAAGTTTGTAGTGCATGGAACTAGGGTCGTCCACAGGACTTCACAGAGCAGAGGAGGCAACCTTAGCAAACCAAAGGCACCTTATGCATACACATAAAACCTTGAACTCTAATGCTGTAAACTGATAGACATTGTTGCAAGAGTGTTGCAATGCATTAACCTTAAAAAGCCTCAGCCACATAATTAGGAATAGTAAGCAGGATATCACAAACATATCAACAACAAATATTAAGTAAAACAGCATGCTCCTATTAACCACAGAAAACATCTAGTGAAATTAAACTACTTCAATCTACAGGGATGAGAAACTGTTAGATGTTACCATGTCTTTATGAAAATATTATCAAAAATACAACAGCAAAACAATGAAAGAAAATATCTCAAGGTCTCTGAGGTCTTAATATTAGCAATATATTTAAGAGTAAACAAAAGACTGAATAACAACTCACCTGATTACCCGTTTCTGTCATAATTTCTTCTTCAGCTTCCTCAGCCCTTTCCTTATTTCGACAAACCATCTGAACTGTGCCACCTGGTGGATTTCAATAAGAAACACATTTGACTTAATTACTAAATGTGCATGGGGGGGGGGTGTCAGCAAAAAGAGATGGACAGGAAGTGATTTCCAATTTGCAATTTTTACTTGAAGTTAGCTTTTCATACAAGTCAGTTGAAAACTAAAACCTTTCATGATTGCTTCCAGTTTGAGGGAAATCTGCAGCCTACTAGTAGCACTGGCAACACTGATAAGACTGTTACATTCACTGAAGTATCACAGGGGCTTCCCAGCAGGCAGAGTGTTCCCAAGGTGCGCACAGTCCTACAGTCCCAGTATTGAACTGCCAAGAGTGGAGCAGTGGCTTTTCGTCAGTGCTGCTGAAGCTCAGCTCTGTGCAGCTCTTGGGGCTCCCATGACACTTACTGAAGAGCTGGGAGCAAAGACCTGGGTTAGGACCAAAACACCGCATAGCCCCAGGTTTGCCAGCCTTGCTCATTCCTTGTGGCAATTACCCCTTCCCAGACAAACCACTGTGCAAACTGGACACACCAAGAATCCCAGCAAGGTCTGCCAAAACATTGAAGTACAAGTATTTTAAACAAAACATTCAGGACTCAATGCGTGGACATACAAAGATAGCTGGAAGATTTCTGCTTGGCTCTGGTCACTATAAAGGGAGGCAGAAGGGAAAAAGTATCCTGCTGCAATAGGCTTCCCAAACATGGCTGTGTGTAGGCCACTGCAGCATATGTGCCATCTGCTCAAATCATCTTCTGTCAAGTTTGCATGTCATGTTTAGTGTTGATGAACTACCAGGGCTGCACTGGAAATTAAAGCTAAGACATCTGTATGATAAAAGCTTCTTATGCTACAGGCCTTACAAACTAGAGTAAAGGGCTTGAATGACACAAGTGATTTGAATAGCTATGTGAAAATGGGAATAAAAGGCCAGATATCAGAATTCTTCACAGTAGTGGCAGAGGATGTAATAAGGACCATGGTCACAAATTGCAGCTTAGGAGGTACAGGTCTACTTTGAACTAGGAGATGAGCGCAGCCTTTCATCAGGTTGCCCCAGAGGCATTGTGGAATTTCCATCCTTGGSGAGGTTTCAAGATCCAGCTAGACAAAGCTATCGCTGATTTGATCTAGTGCTGGCAACAATCCTGCTTCAAGCAGGACGTTGGACAAGATGACCTCTACAGGTCAGTTCCAACCAACATTTCTATGAAAAGAATATGCAGGACAATTCCCTTCTCAAAGAACTAGATACCTATCATCACTTCATGGCTCAGGCACATTAAAGAAAGCCTTCAGAAACAGGACTAAAGTACAGGTGGGTATTCTCTTTTTTTTTTTCTATATATTGTTCTCTGATCATAACATGGAATTTTTAATGTTTGAGTCACAGGAATACATGTACACTTTACTTTTACCTATTTTTAAGGGTGTTCTAGGGGTTGCTAGCAGTCCACTGCTAGAAAGCACAAGCAGTCTAATCCCAAAGGAGTGGTAACACAAACAGCACTCTTCTAGTGCTCAGAACTCAAATATAAGAAATACCAAGTGTACCCTAGCAATAGAGCAGTCATTCATCCATGTGCTACACAGCTCAGTTTGGGGGCTGATAATGCAGTTGTCTGTCTGGGAAAAATATTTTGCCACTGACCACCATTACATCAATATCCTCGGCATGCAGCTGTCAGGGGGCAACAAGCTGGGAGGACCTTCTGAAATTTCCAGCAAGGTGTGATTCCTCCACCACACTGCAGGAGTTGGTTGGGTTACTAATACTGAATGCATAGCTGCAGGCAGCAGGGGGAAGCTCCTCAGCCTGGGATAACAATACACATGACAGTAACTGATTTTTAGTACAGGTTTCCATCTTCAGTTTCTGTTATAAATGTGCTGGGCATGAAAGGGACCCTGCACAGACAGGCACTGAATTTATACAGACCAGAATGAAAGACAGTCTTTGCCCCAGGGAGCTTAGATTTCATGAGTAAGAGAGAAGACAAGCATCAGGATGGGCAGTGCTGTCCACTGCTTGTCTGTCTTCTGGCCATTTCTCACAGTAACTGCAAAGGAAGGCTTTAACTAGAGACCTAAAGGCAGATAAAGAAGTGCATTTGCAGATGTTCAAAGAGCTTTTCCCAAAGCATAAGGGACAGCACAGAAGACAGCACAAGTAATGTGTGCATGTACAAATTAAACAAATGACAGAGTGGCTGGCCTTCAGGCTGACTGGGAGCATTTTTTTAGTCCATGGTGAGAAGTGTCCTACAAACACAGGTGGTTTTGACTCTGAATAGGAACTTTTTTCTTGCTGCTAAGAAGAGAGGGAAGTTGTGGTGTGATCCACGGCCAGGAAAGGCATTCAAATATATTTTCCATAGTAAAGATCTGAAGTTGTTGAAACTTAAACAGCACATGGGAACTGTAAAGAGTAGTTGGGATAGGGCTGCATCAAACTGGAGTTTGCAGCTCACAAAACACAGAAAAGCCCAAACTTGCAATACCCATAAGACATTGATTCACAGAAAAGCTGAACTCAGGCTAGAGAAGGTTACATCTCAAGACTGCAGTAATTTACAAAGCTGTGCAGTGCTTGAAAAAGCCAATGTAAAGTGATATACCAATGTGGCTGTATGTCAAGCTACATTGATTGTAGCTTGACATTGGCCTTGATATTCTTTTGTTAAGTCTAGATTCCTTGTTTTCTTGTCATGATGTGCTTGAAGAGATTTAACTAGGAGCTGGAGTCCACATAGCTGACATGAAGTTCTAGAGTGGCACATGTAAGGATGGAGTCAAGAAGACATTGATAGTCATTTTAACTTCATATCCATAGCAGTGCACAGGAAGGGTGTCAGACAAGCAGCTTGAGCCCAAGACTATCTTTTGGGCTCCAAATACTAGCTACAGTGACCAAACCCCTGAAAATGCAGGCATCTTGAAAGCATGCAAAACCTGCCAAACTGACCCATTTGTAATAGAGCAGTCACCAGACAAATCAACTCTTTATGCAACACAGCTATTATGTATAATGGCAGTACTGGGAACCTGAAATCAATTATGCACTGGCACTAACAGTGATCTTTAACCCAAAGGCTCTTTGATGCTAATAATTTTGAATTAGTTGAAGTTAACCAAGCCCCAACTCTCCTTCATAAGGCAGTTGCTAGAGCCTAGGCAGGCAAGAAGAGCCCCACAAGCTCCTCCTTTTTATTCTACATGCCAAAACTCTTGTCATTCTTGCACTAGGGGAATTATTTCAACAGCTATGAAAGTCTGAAAGGGATTAGGCTTATCCTTAAATACTAGCTAGTTCCAGCTCATACCATCCTTGCTTAGAGACAGCAATGGAAGAAATCTTTGCGTGTAATCAGTCAAGGGGCGTAAACTCCAGGTTATTATTGTTAAGATCAAGCACAACTACTTTGGTTCTTTTGTACTCTCCCACCTCAGTTTAGTGAAGCCAATTGTTCTCTTTCATCATACACACATGTAAGTGTTTCATCAAACACATTTGTAAGTTCTTCAAAACAGTTTAAATTCTGCCAGGCTGTTACTTGTACTGAATTGGCCTTAAATGGAGCTTGATCCATCACTGAGATCTTTAGATGCCACTATAACATATTGGTAAACTTGCACTTGAGAAACAATTTGTAGATCTTCTTCACTTTTTTTTTTTTTTTTTGGTTTCATTATTTCCAGTTTTCACACTACTGACCATGCTTAAAGCTCTAACACGTATCAACAGCCCTGTAAAATAACCTATCTGGCTGCTCCTTCTAGGGAACTGTGCCTTCAGTCGTGGTGCCGGGAGGCCACATTTGCTTCCATTGATCTTTTCTGTAATAAGGCACTGCAAGGAGCCATTACCGCTTTGGCTCACCTCTCTTCGCTATCTCTTTTGCTGCTGCCTTGCCAATACCACTGTTTGCTCCGGTGACCAGAAGGGACTTTGCAGCCACGTCCACTTCGACATCTGCGGGACTGAAGCGCATGGATGCAGACTCATAGCTGCTCCAACATAAATCGAAAGAAACCTGTGAGAAACCGCAGAAACTTCCCCCGCCGCGGGCCCGGCCCGCCACAAGGTAAGGGCCTGGGGCGCCATTACGGGGAGGCCGCCCGCCCTCGCAGGGGCCGCCTTGGCCCGCGGGAGCCCGCTCCCTCGCGCCCCCGCGTCCGGGCGTCGCGGCCGTGTGCCCCCCGCACGGCTAGCCAGCGCTGCAAGTGAGATGTCAGTCTGCGGTGGTCTGGGACTGTGCTCGAGGAGCCGGGCCTCCCCCCGCGCTCCTTTTGCTCTGGAAAACTACCAAAGGGATGCTCTTGCATAAGCATAAATAACGCCGTCGCACCACCAAACGGTATTTTGTGTAACATATCGTCCCATGCAACTCCCTGCTCCTGCCAACAGAGTAACGTACAGCAGTGCAAGAGGGCACTCAAGTGGCCATTAAAATAGGTACAGGGAAGTTTAAAATGTTTCCAGCTCCTCAGAAGCGTGTGCTGGAGCTACAAAGTCCAAGAGAGTCGTTTGGAGTTGCACATCTGGACAATCCATGTTAGCCATAAGGAAATTGCCATTATAGGTATAACTACATTTTTAAACATGCTAAAGGACTGTACAGTTACAGAGTTCAGTTTGCAAAAGTTAGATAAATTCGTGTGCGTTAAGAAGTATGCAGGGCCACACACATAGAGTCTGTTTGGGAACCCGGTCTAAGTTTTCAACAACCTAAGTTACCTGGTTTCAACAGCAGAGATAGTGAAAGAAAGGAGGCACTCTGTCTTTTTGGCCATATGCTCGTTTCTCCAAATCTCTTTGCACCAACAAAGGACTAGTGCTCAAGTCTCCCCCTTTCTCAGCAAGCTGTGTAAGTATTAGGCTCTCACGCAAAAGGTGCTTCCCGTCACGGAGTTACAACTTTTGAACTCAGCCCTGTCTGCATATGCTAGGTATTGTGTGTGAAATGAGATTTTCCAGAGGGCAAAAGGACACATTTTAACATAGGTATCTTCTTCTATTCAGTGATCATCCAGCTAAATGACAAACCTTTTCACCAAATCTGAAAATGCTTGTTCTTTTTATTAAAGCATTTGAAAGAATTTTTTTGAACACTAGCAACCCAAGGCAATTTTAATTTAGTTCTTGCAAATGSCTAGGACTTTTTGACTGAAGTGTTCCTAAATAATTCATCCTCATTGTAATGCTCAGAATGAAGATTTCTGGCCCAGAACGGAACAGCTTGGCAATAGCGTAAGTGACAGCACATTATTTCCTGTAATGGAAAATGAATGGCAACCTGAACTACAGCTACATCCTGTGATGTCTGTAAGTATATAATTGTAAATGATATGGAAATAGTTTTGTGATCATCACCTACGAAGTGCAATTAGCAACCCAAACTGTACAGCCTAGGCTGCTATAATGACGTTACATAAAGACATTCACGGTGAACAGAGCAGATGTTCGGCTTGTGTGAGTCCTGTGTACAGTCTGAGATAATGTTCCCTCCTCCCACTCTGAATCCCTTACCCTGATATCCCTTTAGCTTCTCCCTCTGCCTCGTAGCCTGTATAAATCTGCCTGGTTACTCTCCTCAAGACCAGCTCTGGGAAAATACAAAACACAGGAAAGCCAGAAAGGTATGTGGGTATGCCTGCCATTATTAATATCCAGTCAGTGCTGCAGCACTGCCCCACATTTTAATGCTAGCTAGGGACTGTCCTCACCTTGGGCTGTGCAACCCTCAGTGCATCTCGGTATGCTGTTTTTAGAGCAGTAATGTGCCACGGTTGCTTACCCTGCAGAATTAGCTGCGTTCTTTGCAGGAGGTATGGTTTCAAATTGAAAAACATTAACAAGTCCCAAGCAAAACAAAAAGCCAGTGGAAGTGCCTGTGAGTAAATGCAATAAACCAGGTTGTGCTTTATTCCCTTGTTTCTTATTTTATCCTGGTTATTTGTTAGGCACTTGGACTATAGCTTAGTACAAAGCAAAAATGGGTGACCGCTCCGATGTGTTTTGTTTGTCATTCCAGTCTGTGTTCCCAAGGAACGGGGGTACATCCCTGCAGCCGGTGGACCTCTCTGAAGGTAAATGGGGAGTATGCAGAGACACAGCATTCTGCCTTCCTTGCAGGCTAAAACGTTCAGATTGATGCTGGGTAGCGCAGAAGTGAGATGCTAACCAACATGAGTAAGCGTGGCAGAAGCTGTCCATGAGTCAGACACAAAAATGTATTAAGACATACAGACAATGGGAGTACCTTATAATATTTGGGGGTTTAAGCAGTAATGTGAAATGATAGCATATTACTCATATTATTTAACACTGGAGTCCCAGGGAAGATATGATTTGCAAAAAGAGATTTGAATGCACAGTGGGGATCAAGCGTCACTCTAGTATATACACAAAATTCTCTAAGGTTAGCATATAAATACTATAGCACCATTACTGTGGTGCTAGCCCTACCCTCCTAACAAATGCCATTTTCAGGAGATTTTATAAGCATTGAGAAATGGTGCCCTTGCCATTGAAGTGGGAGTGCAGCAACCCCTGAGCATACTCAGCTGAAAGATGTCTGCTTGCACTCACATGCTTTTTCAATAGTGAGGGTCTAAACTTGCACCCAAAAGGGAATCATCACATCATTGTGTTGACACATCCATGTATAAATATTTCGGCCATGAAATTCTCTCTGCCTGACTGAACAGCTTCATTTCAGAAGCCAGCCTTTGAAAACTGTCCTAACAGCTAGATCTTTCTGCATCCTTATTTCACCTCCCATGATGTTTTGCTTTTGYATTGTCCTTCCAGAAGCAGGAGCTTGTAGAGATTGAATGAATGCTCTCTGCTAACCCAGCCATCACAGTGATGAGGCAATAGGTTATGTGCCACAGGGAAGCTATAACAGAGTTTTCCTGATAATTGGGTAGTGCTAGTGAAGGGCCTGCCTGGCATTACTCTCACAGGCAAAATTTCCATCCACATCAATAGTTTGGGCTGCACGCTGCCTTTTATACTGCTTTCTAGGTTGATACATTTGTTAGCTGAATTAGAACCCATTCTGGAGTTTTGGAAAGTTGGAAAGTTACAGCTTTTGGTTTCTTTCATGGTCGGTACTAGCTTAGCATTAAACTTAGAGAGCAGACTCCCAAATGGGAGAGATTTTTGAGACAAGGAGTTCTTCTCATTGATTGGCCGCCAACATCTGAGTTAGTTATCTCAGGCAGCACCTGATACATATCTATATCCTGTCTGCCTCCGGAAGGGGGAGGCTCCAGAGAGCCACAAGTCTGTGGAGCTCCTGACATTTCCCCTATTTGAGCACAGAACAAGATAGTTTCACCCTGTAAATGTTTAGTCCTGATACAACATACTCACATTAACTATTTCCCTTGAGGACTGGAATGCTTTAAGTATGTCTACCCTATCAAATAACTCACAGTGTATTTGTAGGCCCTGATCCTATTATTGCCCATACTACACAAATGTTAGTTGACTCTCAGGCTCTCTTTAGGTATTAAACAATTGTTTCTGTCCAAATCAAACTAAAACATGGTTTGGGGGATAGTTTGCTTGAGGGATAATTAATTCCCAAGCAGTATGGATGAGACTGGACTCACTCTTCTTCTTCTCCTTCCTCTCCCAGGCTCCACAGTCCTCTAACACTGTGCTGTGTCCTAACAGCACAGTGCTTGCACCGTCATGCACCCACATATGTCCTTATCCCAAGGCATGTGATGCACACCCTCAGCTTCAAACTGTAAAAATGCCACTGTTGGACTGCAATGCAGCCCTTGCTATTTCAGGCACTTTAAAAAGGTGGAGGAAAATACATGTATAAATGTCTTAAGGATACCACATGAGGTCCAGAGAAGACATAGGGCCAAGTGCTACACAGAGTGAACATGGCCAGTCTGCTCTTTTGCCAGCCCTGGCACTGTGGATGTGAGCCACCATGAACATCTTGGCCTGTAGTTGAGGACCCCTTGTTCAGGTGGATGTATTTAGCAGTGTAGAAGTAGCATCTGAGTTTGTTAGACAGGCTCTCCATGAATGCAAAAAATTCTCAAAGCAAAAAAAATACATTCTGGAGTGTTGTGTCTGTGACCCTCCAGATATTAGAGTTTTCATACAGTAATGAATTGAGACTTTCACAACTTCTTAAAACACAACAGCTGGTGAAAAATGCTTCTCTGCCCCCCGCCTGGACTAATTGAAAATTATACCTAGAGTTGATCCATCTTTTTTCTGCCAAAGAACAGGGAGTTTTAAGCAAAGTTTTAATTACCTCCCCAAACAAAAGAAGTGTTGAAAATACTCATTGCTGTGAAGGGCTGTGTGCTATATAGTGTTTCAGCATGCTTCATATTTTCTTCCCAAGGGACAGATCTAAAAAGTAGACAGAGTACTCAGGAGCTAAATAGCAATTATATATTATACAAGATGTTTAAGAGCAGCTTCAAGGCCATCTTGCCAAGCTCCTCTATTATCATTTTTTGGAGAGGCTAAAATCTCTGTCTTGAGGACAACCAGCTCCTTTGCTGGCTTCTTACAAGAGATCTGACAAGCTGTTGTGCCTTTTCTCCTTTCCTTGCAGTTACCAATTTTCTAATTAGTCTCTGTGCCTGCCCCCATTAAGTCAATCAGAACATCGCCACTGATTGCAATGGGAACAGGAGCAGGATTTAAGGGCCAGATTTGCAGAAAAGCTCAGTGCCTATAATTGGGGCCAGGTTTTCAAAGGAAGTGGTAATAACCATGTGCTAGCCACTGTCATTGTGGGAGCTACTGAGAACTGAACATTTGCCGTGCTGGCCTCAGCTCTGGATGCTGAACACTTGAAAACTCCTACTTTAGAAACTAGTGCTGCCCCAGTGACTATAATCATGATTAAGGGCTGTCTGCAGCTTGGGAGAGGCAGTCAGCACTCTTTCCTTTGCCCAGCTGAAGCAGAGGATTTGGTGAGTAGTCAAAGAGGAGCATCCAGGCTCTGGACTCTCAGGGATACATCTGAAATGCTTACGCTGTTAGCAGCGAGAGAGAAGAAAAAGCTGCTCATCGCAAATGCAGAGAGGGTCCAAGTTTTGAAATGCGTGATGTGTTTTTGAACAATAGGACATTTTCTTTGTTGTGTGCTCTCACACCCAAGACATTGCTAAGTTTTCCAGCAGCTGTCATCTGCAGTGTCATTTTTCAGCGAGCAGTCAGGCTTTCCCCAGACCAAATGGTCTTTTTTCTTGATAAATAAATGTGGCAGTGTGTCATCAGCTCAGTTCAATCACTCCTTTTTTACCCAGCAACCAGTGAAAGGAAGCTCTTCCTTTGCCCTATCAGAAGTACGGGTTTGCTCCATTGACTGCTGAGGGCCCTGGTCTCCTCCTGGTGTCTGAGAGACTGCAGGGTCTCCTGGGGACAGGTATGTCCTGGCAAGGAGAGGGAGCACTGAGGGTCCTCCCAGAGTCAGCAGAATTGACTGGGAGCAGGAGCTAAATCTTATGAATTCATCTCCTACATCATGTCAAATGGTTTATATACACTTCAGTGTAAACAGCTTTAAAAATAATAGGAGCTTTGTAGTTGATTTCCATCCCAGAAAATAAAATTTTTAGTCCCTAAAACCTCAATTTTAAGTCCATGATTGAAAGATGATCTTGGTATCCTTAAAGCAGACATCAGGCTTGAACACATACATGTCTGTTGCTGTGCTGTAACAGTAATGCACTAACATTTTCTTCAGCTACCCGTCTCTCTTCTTAGTTCTTTTCTCTAACTATAAATAATCAGCCTGCCTGAATTCCTCATTTGGGAGCCTCACTGTTCAGCTCATCTCCTTCACATGCAGATGAAGGGCCTGGCTGGTACTCTAGCAGTGCCCCAGGATTTCTGAGTGATGCTCTGAAGGCCTGGGGTGAAGCCTGGGCCGTATGGGGGCAGAGGTGCTGCAAAAGAAACRGGTAGGATCTGAAGGGAGCAAACCATGGCTATTGTGTATCACCTTGCAGTATTATCTTTCTCTGAGCCCTACTCCTGTGTTTGTTTGTCACATTAAGGCCTCAACAAAATCCCCCGAAGTTAATGGGATCTTTACATGGGTTGCAGCAAATCTTGTACTGGATCTTGTACAGTGATGCTCATGGGCTTACTGCCTCAGGCAAGTTCTGCTATACTCCATTCATTTCTCTTTTTTTTCTTATTCTTCTGCAACTGTTAAAACTCATTCGGGTTGATTATTCTGACATAGTTGTTACCACTAAGTTCCAGATACTATCTAGTAGTACACATTCACCAGCTCTTGGTGGTTGTGTACTACCACACAAGCAGGGCAGCATACAAACCTCAGCAGCTTATATGGCTGTTCTACATCGTGTTCAAATGCCAAAGGAATGAACTGAAGTTTTGTGTCCACGAGCAGTCCACATGGTGTGTTGATGGAACGCAGAGATACCTAAAAGTTACCCTTGTAAAGCTGTGGAGCCAAACTTCCCCCCCAAATAACCACCAGACCCCTTTATGAAAAGTCTTATTTCACCAGTTATTGGAGGAATTTTTTTTAGAAGTTCATTAAAAATAATAAAGCAACTCTTTTTTTGTTGTGCTATTATTCTGAAAATAAATAGAATTTACCAATGTAAAATCCATGCAAAAGTAAAATAGCAATACAAAGAGCAAAAATAAGCAGTGGAAATAAAAAGTTGTTGTCTGTAGCAACCTGTGAATAACTGTGTATAGTAGATTTTTTTCTCCACTGTTTGTACCATGTGCACTCAGGCTTGATACTGAAAGACTAAATATTTTTTTCAAAGGACCAAGAGTCAAATCTATAAAGATATGTAGGTACCTAACTCATGGAAATCAAGGAASCCTGGTTACCAAAAAGTTTTCATGCATGTTGGCATATGGGCCCACAGTTTGCATCTCATTGCCCCTCTCACATTTGAGCCGTTGCACTGCAGCATGGAGAAAGGTATCACAGATTTCCCCTTTGCTTGGGTATTAATTATCATACACAAGAGTCAGTACAGCACAGATTCAAATCTGTGGATGAAAACAGCCTCTGATAACACTGTTCATCTCAGTGAAATTGCAGCAGGGTTGATTATAATTAGCATGATTGATAAATGTAAATTAGCTTAATTTTTACACTCTGATCAAATATGCTCATGCACTTACACTGGTCAATGTTTTCCTCCCCATACTTCTATTCAAATGAGACATTTGGTAGAAATTCATTGTTACAAATATGTACATGTGATTTCTCAGAACTGCATACAGCTTCCTCAGAACCCCATTCTTGCGAATTTCTTGCACTTTTCATGCAATATGAGATAGCACTTGTCAGCCTTTTTTATTTCCTCCCAAATATTATACTTTCTAAAAATGTTTTGTTTTTCCCCTTATGAATAGTATCTGTGGGACTTTCGTGTACTCCAGTAGCAAAACGGGAACCTCAAGAAACATAAGCAAAGAAGCAACAATTTCTAAGTGCGTTACTGATGGAACCATCCCATCTATATTACGTAGAGAGCATCCATGAGTCTTTGTCGTGAGGCAAAGTCCATATCAGCTAGAGTTGGGGGAAGACGAATAATCAGATATAAGATTCACAATAACTTACAGAAAAATCTGTTTTAAATGTTTTGCAATTTGTAGCCCTTTGCCTGTAAAGTCAAAGCATTTAGGCTCATTTACACCAGCTGTTCACATTTCAGGATCTGAGACATTTAAAACAGTTCTTGAAATAACCTAGAATAGCTTCTGCTGCTGCTTTTTTTTTTTTTTTCCTGCACAGTCACCTTGTAGTTTTTAAGTCTGATGTCTTGGGACATCATAAAGCTCAGAGCAAGTGCTGTGTGAGAGAGATCTCTCCTTCTTCCACAGCTGCRCAGAGTTTCTATTTCTACTCCTGAGGAGATTAAGCCCATGATATGTCTGATGTCCATCTTTCCTCTCTTCTTTGAGGCAGCAGGTAGGACTCCAGAACTGTCTGAATTCAACATTTGGAATGAAAGAATGAGACATTTTTCTATCTGGTTGCAGCTTTTAAAATAGCTGTGGGAAGCTGCTCCTTAGAGCTTTGCTATATTATGCCAATTCCCAAAGAAGATGGAGTAGTGGGAGGAGAAATCTAATGTGGGCAATAAAATGTGATAAGTGGAACTTATTTTATGGCTGCTGCCTTTGCATATGTGGTATGTATATGTCTATAATCTGTGTGGTGTGTGCAGAAAAGTCTTTGTATCTTTATATTATTAGATTTCCATAGTACACACAACTAGCAGTGCACAGGCTATATAATCCATTGAAATCATCATTATTTTTTGTTTTAAAAGCTAGAAATAGAMCTTTGTTTTTCAAGAAGGGAAGATGATTTAACTAGAACAGCTACAACTGATTTCCTCCATTGTAGTCAGTACATTTATGAGTTCATAAAAATTAGTTTAAGAGTGTATTTTGTTCAATTTCCAGAAGCCATTTATATTACTGTGACCAAAAAAAGACAGACATTTTTCAATTTGCAATTTTAGTGTAGTGGCAAAATGTTAAATGTTGTCACACCAAGGTGTAGGTTGTATCTTTAGCTATTCAACCTTTGGGCTTTAATGTCTTCAGCCACCCACAACTGTTTGCTGAGGGAATGTGTCTAAGCCCACAGGGACTGAGCATATGACTGGGACACCATCAAGCTGTTTAAGAAGTTTAAGCAATTTAAGAAGCTGCCGTTTGCGAATTAAGGGGCTGTGGACCATGTCCATGTTCCTAGCTTACCCCAAGTTGAGATGAAATGCCTTAAATTAAAATACTTTCATTTAGGTTTAAGCTTTATTTGGCCTTTGGAGCAGCCCAAGAGAACTTATGCAGTTAATGTTGGGCATGGAGAATAGTGGTAACTCACTAAGCCACTGTGACTCAGTTGTGTTTAATCATGTGCCAAAACCCAGGTGTCCCTGCCCCACACCTGCATGACTCCAGCCTGCTGAAAGAGACAGTAGCAGTGAAAATGCAGAAGGCATACTCAGCTCTCTCTGGATGAAGAATTGACGGCTCCAACAGTTTTGGAGATGTTGATGTTCGCAACAGCATGTGTCATGTTTTACTAGTGTACACAAGTAAAGGTAAACATTATCAATCCAGAATATTCCTCCCCCAATCCTGACAATTTATTCCGCAGAACTTTAAAGTAATTCACAAATGCCCTTAGCTTCCTTAATATCTCCTCAATCATTTTGCATTTGTGCCAACCTAGTGCTAAACACTAGCATTGTGATTTGGCAGCACTTTCCCAAGATGTCCATGGATGTACCAGGTTCTCATACCTAAAGAATTAAGCCTCCATGGTAGACTGTAGAGAATCGGTCTTAGTCTCCCTTGAATAAGACATAGGCCTCAGGCTCACAGTTGTGTCACTGAAGTTTCATAAATCACCACACATTTGCTGAGCTTCTGTAACTATCCTCACACAGGCACAAAGAAATTGCAAGGCAATGTGACTTAAGTCTCTTCTGTTGTGGGCTGAACTAAAATCACCTCATATTTGCTCACAGAGGAGTGCATGCACGGACACTTGCTGCAAGGTCACTAGATGTGCAGTGACATGGCGATCAATTCTGACTTGATCATGGGTGATCAAGTCAGAATTGATCAATTACTGGTGATCAAGAATGAACCTAGAAGCATTTTGCAAGAACGGGGAAATTTGTACTGGAGTCCTACATATGGAGTATATTTAGCTAATTTATTGTTAAATTTCCTTTGCTGTATTAACTGAATTTAATTTTCTTTTTCATCCCTGCTCCAAGCTTTTGGGTAAAGTTCCTGTGTAATGTTAAACAGCTGCTTTGTTACACTSAAGTGATGGATGGAGTTATTCCTGCCAATAAACAATTTCTTAAACACTTTGGCATCTTAATGAATCAAAGATGCTCCCCACTGAAGGTAAAATCAGTTAGATCAGCTCAGAACTGAGCACTGAAAATCTGCCTGCATTGGTACCCAAGAGCTCAGGTGCCGAGCCAGTAAAGTACCTGGGGTGAGAAGGAGCAATTCTAGCGTTCCACCATTGGCAACAGTTATGCTTCACAAGYGTGCAGTACCATCAGAAAGGCAGTGGAGAGTGCGGAGTGGAGCAGCTCTTGGAAAAACACAGCCTATGATTTCTTCCAGATGCTATCTGATGCACGTGCATAAAAGAAAAGGCTGCTGTGGCCATATCTCCCTACACCCAACCATGCATAGCGTAAGTCAGCTAGCAGTGTCAGGAATTCCCATTTCTGGATTTCTGAGCACAGGCAGACTAATCATGACTCCCTTGAGTGGCCACTGCAGAGCTAGGGAATGCTACACTGTGATGCTCTGGTCTCGTCAGATTTTTCCACCCACCTTTTCTCTAAGATTAGCTTTCTGCRGTTACCAGATATCCTTTTATAATAAACAATTCTTAAAGCCAGGGCCTGAATTAAAATCAATGTGGACTAAATGCACTGTTATGTACACAATATCTGCTGAGGTAATTACTATTCCTGGCTGAGGACAGCTGGTTCCCATAGGCATTACACTGTTCAGCCTCAGACCCAAGGTGAAAGACTGAGCAGATCTGGTTCAGCTATGCCATATTGTTGAGGTTATTTTAGAGATCTTATGCTTCCACAGGCATCCTATAACTCTGTTAGGTTCCTCTAAATGAAGGTTTTGGTTGTGTAGTATTTAACTGAAAAAATACCCAAAACACACATCCGGTTTCCTTATTTGGGGCTGCCTTCATGCTTGTGTGGTGAGGACCCCCTCCACTTTCACCGTATTAACAGAACTGGATAAGATCAAAAGCAGAAAGAGCACTTTACACTGCATTCATCAACACATAAATAACAATCTGCCAGGACCAGTTATGGGCTAGTTCCATTACATGCCACAAAACAATTTTCTCTGTGCATGCTGGTGTTTTTAAAGCTGACACTGCTGTTGACTTAATAGGTGCTTTCATTACCTCCGTCCATTAAGTATAGACTTCCATATGTGCAGCACCAATGTGAACAAATCAAATATACACTCACACCACAACCAGAGAAATGCTGTAGTAAACATGTCCATCTGAAATTTTCACATCCCCCCCATGTGTCGTTATCATGTGTTATATTTAAAATACCAACATCATCAATTTTTCTATAAACTTAATCACAACGGCTTGCCAACCATCTTTGTGTTAGTGCAGTACTGACAAATAATTGTTGTACAAAAATGGAGGAAGAGGAGTTACCCCAGGCTGGGGAATGCTGAAGCACTGATCTGATACTCAGTAGCTCTTGACTAGGTTAACGCTTCTGCCAAAGATTTACAGTGTGGCCTTGGCTCAGTTTCTGATGGATATATTCAGACTACCTGTTTTAGCACCAAAGGTGAACACAGATGCTTCCTGCTCAAAGTTCAAGAGAGACCTTGGGGCCATATTCAGGCTGCCTTTTATACATGCGCATGTTGCTATTACAACTGCTTACTGACTGGTCTCACACTGGTGTGAATAGCTCTCTGGTGAGCATCTAAGTAACTGTTGAAGTCCATGCACCATGCAAGGTGGTCTCAGTACAACCCCTTATCTCTTCACATCTGTTTCCTCATCTGTAATGCATGGCCAGTAACATACCTCAGCAAGGTCATGAAGGTGTTCAGATCAGGGAAGAGGACAACATGGCTACTTTTATAGGCAAAGGTGTACTATGCTGAAATTACATAAGGAGACCTGGGTTTAGAAGAGTTTGTCATCTGCAGGCGCTTACTGCAGAATTTGACACTCGAAATAGAACATCCAACAGTTACAAAAGGGATGTAAAAGTTAGAAAGAGTGCACCCTGGCATCTCTAGCAGCAATTTTACATGACTATGCTGTATTCCAGATTAGCTATTTCCAGATGGTATGGTATTCTACAATTTCCTCCTGCAGTTGGCAGCTATCATACATATACACAGCAACAGTACAACACAGATGTACACAAGGGTGAATTATTGCCTTTTCTTCTTGTACACCCTTTCCCAAACATCTAGGGCTTTATTTCTGTAGTGTTTAGTCTTCCTCAGAAGAGTATCTTTGCCTGGAAAAACAGTATATGCAGCAGCTACAAAAGATAAGGAGAAAGAGAACAGTATGGCTAATGATGAGAACACCAACAGCAAAAATGTACAGGGTTTTATCACAGTAATCCTGAGGCTGGTGGAAAGGTGGGATGAAATTTGGCAGGTACACAGAAAACACCCAGTAGTTCCCAAGAATGAACCAGAGGAAGAGGAAGAGGCTGAGGGTCAGGTGGATGTAGTACTTGTGAGCGTTCTGCCTCCAGGGATATTCGTCGTCATCATCGTCATCAATCACAACAGACTTGGAAAGCAGCTGCCTCATCCTGGTTGAGTCGTACAGCAGGAGAGTCACCTGGAGGCATTGGGGAAGAAAAGGAAATGAATAGATTAGCTGTGAAAAGGCTGAACACCATCTGGCCACTGCCAGCTTTTGGACCAAATTAAAATTGCATGTGGGGAAGTCATGTAAGAGAAAGCTGAGGAGCAATGAACAAGGCAGATCCTGCTGGAAAAGAATGKTTTTTTTCCTGCAATTTATTAACCAGTCAGATTTAGGCCAAACATTGGGAAAAACTTGCCAACAGTAAGGGTGGGAAGGCATGAGAACAGATGAGATTATGTAGGAAGATGACAGTAGCTCCTGCACTGGAAAATTTTACAGATTAGAGGAACTTCTGAATGACTTGAGTAGAGTTTTCCTGCTTTGCAGTAAATGATTTATCTCCCTAGCTCTATTTTCTATCGCTGTGTAGGTGAATGAGCTTGTATAAAACTATAAAGGGTCTAGACTTCCGTCTAAGCCCCAAAGAAATTTCTTCACATACTTGGAATGATTCTGACAAATTTTCTTTAGTTAAGCATCATTTTCTCAGATTGCTCCATCCCCACCTTCAGTCAGAACCAGGAGAGAAATAGATAGAATACCATGAGGTTGGGAAGGTCTGGTGAAATGCAGTAGGACTCATCAGCAACACTTGAAAGATTTCTAGTTTAGTCTTGCCAATACAAGGTATGTAGGTAGAATGATGACAGTGCAGAGAAACTTTCAAATTTCTGTATCCTAAATGAATCTCTTAATTCTGGTAGATTTAGGAGAACTATTTACAGGAGGCCTGACAACAAAAATGGAGCAAGTTCTTGTCTTTTTCATGTCATGGTCTCTGTTGAAGGAAACACGAGTACCTATGCAAGGATTTGGGCCAAGCATTGTGAATCTTGTGTTTCCTTGCTACCCWGGAAACATGGTCCTCAAGGCACTAGGTATTGTAATCCCAAATCCCCAGCTGTCCTCCTGCCTTGTGGAAGCCTCAATCCCTTTTTAGGTACTCAGGTTCCCACGCAAGGCTCCCTGGAGGTAGCTGTGTCCTTGGGAAAGGAACTTTAAGAAAACAGCTGAGTAAGGAGCTGCCTTGGCCAACCAGGAATTAAATTCAGAGAGAAAGGTAAAGGGTCTAAATTTATTAGCAGCTATGGGGAAGGACATACTGTCTGAGCAGGAATTCTCAGCTGTGTTCTCTTTCCTGGAGTTGTACTCTGTGCTCAGTTTTCTGCATGAAATGAGAACGAAGAACACCCCTCATTTTGTTCTCTTCCTTCTCCACTAGTCAGTGGAGAAAACACTTTCCTGAGCTAGGGAAAAACCAATTTGGATCTATGTTCTGCCTGGTTTGGATTTTAGTCTATGTGTCCCATTTTCCAGAAGCAAGGCCTAGTGCCAGGATCCAGGGCATCCTGGGAACAGGATTGTCTTGCTCTTCCCTGTTGCAGCTGTTCAACTGTGGATAAATGTTTAAATATTTATTGGCAAAACCAGCTGTTTTCCTAGCCCAGAGGTTGGCACACTTTCATAGGTTTGTGAGAAACATAGTTTTATGTTCAATGTGGGCAAAGAAGGGGGTTTCCACTTGTATCTCTCACATCACAGCTGAGTGCTCAGACTGGTTGGCTTGTTCAGACCAGCAGAGCATGTTCCTCTTCTCAGGTGATCTTTTCTTGTCTATGTGTCAGGCTCCTGACACATAGGAGGGGTAAACCCACCTGGCCAGTAGGTCTGAGGTTTCCACATGGAGGCCTGTGGCTTGAAACGAAGGTCCATTTAGCTCATTAGCTTTGAGGTGAGCCCAGCACAAAGGTAGCTGCYTGCACTCAAGTGCCATCATGCTCAGCAAAGGGAATGGGGTTAACGGGCAGATGAGCATGGTTATGAGGAAGTCAGTGAAACCTCCCAGGTGGATTTATGGATCTCAGATGCATCTAAGCAATTAATGGAAGGCATATTTGATTCTTATGTACATTGCCTTGGCAAGTTGTGAGTTATGCAAATTCTGGCTATCACTCACGTTGTTAATAACTGCAGAATATACACTTATGAAGCAGCATGACACTAATTCACCAGGTCTCTCCAGGCTCTGTAGAATGGTTCAGTGGCCTTGGTGGGCATATATATAGGTTACCAGGGCCTTTTAAAAGGATCAAGATACTGAGGAAACAGATGAGGAAGCTACAGATCCATACAGATCTGAGCCAAAATGACTAAATGGAGTCCAAGGAAGGACAGTGTTCTTTCAAGTCTTATCCCATACACACTCTCTGACCTTTTAACCCTAAGAGTTCAAGTTAGCCAAAAAAACTGCTTAGTCACAGTTTCCATAAGCTAATACTGAACTCAGTGCAGACTCATGAGTATAACAGAGGGTAGAACTGAGGCAGTTGGAGTTTAGCTAAAAGATCATGCCTCATGAGATGGCATATGAGTTAGGTAAAACAAATTCTTCTGACCGAATGTATTGCTAGACTGCAAAATACCCAGTCCTGCTTTCATTGATGCCGCATTCAAGCCATTATTTGATTTCAGTAGGAATATTAACTGATCCACTTACCATTTTATTTAAGACAAGAAAAACTGACTTCAAATCACCAATAGCTAACACATGGTCAACATTTTTGATGAGGGCTTCAATTCATTAGCATGCGACTGCTCTTTCAATTCTCATTTAATTTTTCCTAAACTACTACTAAACGAACCTTTGACTATACAGAAAAGTCCAATGGTGTGATCAAATAACTAAGCATTTGCCAGTAGAATGCGTAGCATCGCAAATTCCTTATGAAAAGATTAAGCCCTTTCTTTTTTTTTCTCCACTTACTTATTTACCGCCCAAAGGCCCTCAAGGGGGATGATTATTTTCCAAGCAATGTACTGCGGTCTGGTTACCACTGTGTAAAGCTGAAGGGAATGTAGAGACTTGCAGAAGAATACTCTTCTTTCTCCCTTCTTTCAATCCTGGAAGGGGGCTAGAAACATTATCAAAGGGGAACGTAGATAGCTCCTGTCCACAGTGTCTACCGGCTACAATATACAAGGATACTGCTGTCAAGTAAGAGACTGGTGGGTTCTTGATGGAGGTACAGGCTCCCTGCCCTGGAGCATTAGGCCCTGGCCTTCCGTGTCCACCCTGCGTGCTCTGCCTGTGCCAGGCTGGGTGCTGGGTTGCTGCTGCCCCAGTTAGCTCTGTGGAACAGCAGATGGTACCAGTATAGACACTCCCTCTGGCAGCAGCAGTTACTGTCCTTACCCCTTTATTCCCCCAGTGGTGGTTTTCTGAGACTCTTCTTTCAGCTCTACCCCTTTTCTTTCCTTTAGCAGGAACATCTTTGGGACAGCAAAAAGAGTTTTGCTTAATACTGCTGAGAAGGCTTGAACTAGTACTGGCTGCAGTCTAGGACAAGCCCATCCGTGTCTGCTAGCAGCCAGCTGGCATGGTCGGAAAAGTGCCTGTCAGCAGTGAGCTATTGTTCGCCCTGGAGACAACCCTGTTATAGCTTTATAGTGCCCAGGCTGTAACACGGATATGGGGATGTCTCTGCTTGTCAACCAGACTGACTCAGTGAAGATGTAAGTGAGCACAGTTCCCTGAAAGACAGGTAGCTGTGGTAGAAAATGCTGTGCTTAGATTAATGAGCCCTGCTATGAAACAGAATATATTTACTCCAGAACAAGGCCATGCTACTGCATTGCCATTGCTTTTAGCCAGGCTGGAGTGCGGATAAAGTGAGCTCGTGTTTGCTTGCAAAGGATTGTGTACAAACACCTGTAGTTTTATAGCATTCCCAAAGCTACTAGAATAGCTTCACCCCTTGTTCAGCCCGTATATCTGAAAATGAAGGAGAAAGGCCTGACAGGCTTGGAGGATTGCTTGAGGAAACAGGACCCCATTTATCATGGCCCTCCATGTTTTGTAGTCATTTACATCAGGAGGGATGGTAACACAGATGCTGTGATCTAGAAGAAAGTCACACCACAATATGTGGGACAACACTGAATAAAACTCATTAGAGCCTCACTTGATTGATATGTGCTTTCAGTGCTGGAACAAACACGGTTCAATCCAGATAGCTGTCTTCAGTGCTGCATGCACACAGCTTTCTGGAGCCATCATTATGTCATAACTCCAGCATGTCAAATTCTAATCGCACAAAATATTTTTCACACATAGAAGGCACATTACCTTTAAGCTGCCAATCACGCCGCCCACCAACAGATATAATGGGATTAGTGGCTGAACTGGGCAGTCTTCCAAAAACTTCATTCCTGATTAGCAAAAATTAATAATGTTTATTATCTCAAGTGATCACATGGTGCAACATTCTATACTGTAAAAAGTAAAGATCCTGTAAGTGAAGTGTTCTTATACCCAAGCCTTGTATCCAACAGGGGCTGAACTGAATAAGGTTTGTGTCTGACATTACAGTAGTGAGGGTCAGGAACAAACATACAGCAGGAGAAGGAAGAGAGAGCATAAAGGGTCACAACAGGATTACAGCATTACTCATCTAAGCCATCTACACAGGTGCATTGGCTTCAACTCTTGTATTTTTGTTAAATGAATGATAAACTTAGCTGGTCAGGAATATCTGAAGGAAGCATAATTTTCATCAGAAATAGAAAATTCCATTGAAAATCAAAACTGTTCCTATAAATGAGGAATTCTGAAAAGCTTCTCCTAGGCCTTTCCTGCTCATTAGCTCCCATGAGTGTGGTGTGTTCCTGAGTCAGATGCCCTGAAACTTGGGAGCCAGAGCTCATGGGAGCTCCTGAAACCATTTTAGCTTCCCAGGCAGCTAATAGGGAACCAGAGAAGCCCGAATTTCCGGGATGTTTGGGTTGCTGGAGGCTTAAAGCACTGGTTGTTATGGAGCCAAGGATCCTGACAACCCTCAAATCTACTGCTAGAAAGGGAAAGCTGGGTAAGTTTTAGGGAAGGGATTTTATGGCAGTATAAGGATGATGCTGGCATTAGACACTGAAGCTTGTGATACAGGTCTGTGGCAGTGAGACTCATCTGTCCAAATTTAGATGTCTGCAATGCAGGCATCCATATCTGAACTAGTTTCCTAGACTCTCTTTATAGTCAATAGGGAGAAATAGACACTTCTAAAATCCAATTCATCTCATCCTAAGATAGACATTTAAAATAGGTCAGATGAACTGTGCCCTGAAAGTGCCTCTTTCTCTCTATGACTGTACAGGGAATCTAGACAGCCGGCTGTAAATGTCTAAAGTTAGCTGAGATGAATCCCCCGCCTAAGTGTCATACCCATTGGTGTCTTTAGTCAATTTTAAACTGTTTGTTGCACCACAGTTTTACTATTATTGATCCCATGTTTCAGGCCTTCTGCTGATCACTTGTGGAGGCCAGAAAGAATTTTCTGTTTTCTTCTTCTTGATGTATGATTTGTTTTCTAGGAGGATTTTCGACTTTCCTCTGAAGCATTGGGGTTATCTAGGCACAAGATGCTGTAAGCAACATGCTGGTCTAAACATCTTTCAGGTGGAACATCTTGCCCCCATGTTCAGGATTATAACTGAACAGGTGGCTTGAGGTCAGAAAAGATGTACCAGTGGGGTTTTTTGCCTTCTTCTGCAGGTGTAATCCTTTTCACCTTGACATTTTGCCTACCAAATTCACTGCTATTACTGGTCCAGAACATTGCTGATGTCCTGTCCTTCTCGCATAGTGTAGTATAGGTGCTGTGGATTTTTGGTTTCTTACAATAGATATTATGTTAGTCATAGGATGCAGGGAAGTGTTTTGTGGTCTGCTGTGTATAAGGGCTGTGGAGTCCAATGAACTCTTTCATACTAAATATCTATTACTAGCCTTCCCACAACTGAAAAGGGCTGGACTCAAATGCACTCGGGCTCTGTGCCTTCTTGTCCCCTATTCCTAGGCTGTAATTTTTATCCATTTTGCCACTATCAAACACTGAGGGTCATTCTGGTACCTGCCCAGACTCCCAGCTTTACAGAGTAGGCTGAAGGGAAATCGGCAAGAATTAAATCATTTTCAGAAAGCATCTGCCRCAGTTTCCAGAGTCCTGGCCCTGTAACAACCTGCCACAAAAGCAGCAGGCTGGGGATCTCAGGGAGTATATTTCAGTTTAGGAACCTGGGCAATTGGTATTTCCAGTGTATTACTGAGATTTTGACTTGAGACAGAATTCAAGAAAACGTGCCAATTTTTTCATGGAGCTGAGATTCTGTTTCCCAGACAAGTCTATTATGGAGTCACTTCATACATGTAGCACGACAGCCATCAGTCTTGGGAAGGATTTGAATGACAAGTAGTGGTACTTAGTAATTTGGGGGAGAATATTCCAGGCAGATATGATGGTAAAAAAGGTGGTGAAAGGGGATAATACAGTAATAACTGAAAAAATAGAGCGTCGTGGGTGAATAAGAGATATGGACCTACAGTTGACTGATGGGCACTGACACTTGTCACAGTGAAATCTAGGCACATGCATGATGTACCAACCAATTCACACACAGCGTGTGCATGATTTGTTCAGGAACACCAAAACTAGTGTGAGTGCGTTGGTGCCAGAGCTTTTCTCCCATGAGCACCAGAGATGTTCTCCTTTGACTGCTAATGGTGGGACTAGATGGACCATGAGAGATCAAAGCTTTGCTTCTTGTCAGAGTTTTCAATGCTCCCTTGAAGCAGCTAATATGCTGAATATGAGAATACCCTTCAGACAACTATTGGGAGCACTTGAGAGGTGAGGAATTATTTAATTTGGTGTAGGTATGAGTATGAGGAGTGGTACTGAGGTACAATTGAACAAGGGAAAATTTAGACCGGCTATTAAGAAAAAGATGTCATCAGCTTTCGAATGTGATTTAACTAACCAAAGAGATCACTGTATATAAAGGTAATCTGGACAACATGCAGGAATATGTTACTTGGAGCAATCCTTCATTGTTGCAGAAAAAAAAAACAAATTTAAAAAAAATCTAGGCAGTCCTTCCATCACTATTTTTGGAATGTTTGGTGAAAAAAAGTATCATCTCTACCAGTAAAAATTAGAAAGCTGTTAAACAATCTGTAGCTTAAATGATATAACGTGTCTAGAGCTTGGAAAATTTGCTAAGTCCTCTTCTTGTATCCTGACTTACACAAAATTTTAAGACTGTATAATGTTAGTGTGTCATTACTGCTAGGGCTACCAGTTATTCATCTCTGAGTTTTAACTAATATTATTATAATTTATCTGTTAACATTTGAAAATATCTCACAGTTGTTCTCTAGAGAAAGCAAGGGACAAAATGACTGGAGACACATCAGTAAGTCATTCTCAGAGATCATTGTAAAAGAATGTTATCAAAAACTCAAAGGGCTTCATTTTGATAATAAATATCTGCATTTTGCTTTGACATTTAATTTTCCTAAAAATGCCTTTGCAGATAAGTAGCTGCAGGAAAACAATATCCTCTGACAACASTATATTACAGTGACATTATCTCTTAATTTTAGTAAATTGCAAAAAAAAAAGGCTCTGTAACTGATGCAGGAGATACCCAGAGCTCCAGGCTAATATCTTACCATACACTTTCCACTCCTCACTGATCTTAAAGATATTGTGAAATATTCCTAAGAAATGATATTTATAAGTGATCAGATTCCAGCCTTGGATTCATTTCCAGAAGGCTAGCTGTCAACTTGTATGCAAGCTGTACCACAGTGTAAATGATACCTTCCTACTCCTATTTCATAGCTCAGGCATATTCAGCCTCGCAAAAAGCTAAAGCTAAAATCCTCTTATAGGATAAATAGCAATTTTAAGTCATGGATAAGCATAAGAGCCTAAGTGTTGAGATGTAACAGTTCAGCACATCTCCCGCTTCCTAATTGCTCCCTAATCCCTAATTAGAACTCCCTAATTCCTAATTAGGACTCCCTAATCAGAGTCCTACCACAGTCATCTCTGGTACTCACAAGGGCCCAGATAAAGGAAGCAGCRCCAATCTTTACTGAACATGTTTTATAAGGATCTGGCCAAATATAGATGCCTACAGCTAGGCTAGTTGTACAGACGCCCTTAAAAGTCATCTCATCCTAATGCAGACACCTAAAAGAGAGTATGGCTTGAGCTGTCAGAAGTGCCTGTTTCTCTTCACTGGCTCCAAGGGAAACACAGGGTTACAGTTGCAGATGTGTACAGTCCAAAGCCAGGTGGGATGCATCTTGCCCACAGCATCTGCATGTCCACAGAGTTAATTTGCACCATCTTTCATTAATGATGAGAGAGAAGATGAACAACTTCTCAAGGACACCAATCTGTAATGATCGCAAAGGTTCTYGAGGACAAGACTTAAAATTAAAAGTGATCCAGATGGACTGGAAAAAGCCATCCACAATCTATGAGATGACATTCGATAAAGTCAAGCACTACATATAGGAGAGAAAAGGTAAATGTAAATAAAAAATGAGAAAGGTCTGATAGGGAGCAGCATTGCCAAAAAGCATCTGGACTTACAATGCACCATAAACTAAATTGGAGCCAATGACCTGGTGCAGAGAGAGTATATTTCATTATGAGGTGTATTTACAGGAATCCTGCATGTTAAACAGAGGAGCTAATTATTCTGCACTACTCATTCCTGAGGTCTCAGCTGGAGTATTGTGTTCTGTCACATTTTTTGAGGGGGAAAAAATAGTTACACTGGCCAGAGACCAGCAGAGAGAAGCCAAAATGCAAAGAAGCTATAGAAACAATGACCTGTGAGGTCAGGTTGAAAGAACTGGGTTTTTGAAATCTCTAGAAAAGAGAAAATTGAGTGGGGGTGTAATAACAGCCTTCAAATACTTCAAAGGTTGTTGTGAGTAGGACAGTGACCAATCTATCTTTGTGATCATGGCGTGTAGGACASGTTGTAATCTGTTTAATTTGCCATAGGGAAGATTTAGGTTGGATATAGGGAAAAATATTTTGTCTGAGAGCCATAAAATGCTGAAGTAGGCTCCTTGGGAAGCTATGGAATTTCCTTGAGTAAGGACAAATCAGACATCTGTCAGAGACGCTGGGAACATGCGAATCCTGTCTGAAAGTGGACGTTGGCTGATGTCTCTATCAACTTTTCTCAAAGTGTGGATCGCAACCCCAGGGAGGATGTGAAAGGCCCAAAGGAAGCCACAAAGTGTTAGAAAAAGGTCTTTTTTTTTTAAAGAAGTCTATATTAACGATAAAGAAAAGATGATGCCTAAGAAAGAAGATAAGAGCCTTATACATTTTAAAAATGTATAAAATTATGCAGCTGATAATACATGCTTTTCCTTTCTTAAATATTTGATCTGGAATGCTACTCACAAATCCAGCCTTCAGGGGGTCATACAGAGACAGATAAGCCAAAAAACAGGTCACACTTTCAAAAAGTTAGAGAAATAGCAGACTCGATGATCTTTTCTCCCCTTCCGGCCTTGCRCTTCTAGGATTTTTGCAGTGTGGTTAATACAGAGGAGATCCAGATTAATGAAATCTCCTCATCTGTCGGATTCGGAGCTTCCTCCCACAGAAGGAACAGAAACACCCACAGCACTTTGCCAGGTGTCAGTAGCCTAAGCAGCAATTATGCCAAAGTCAATACTCCAGTTAAAAAAAAAGTGAGTTAAAATAGGCTTAGGGCTCAGAACATGTCAGCAACTTCATCATAAAAAAAAAAAATTGGGAAAGTGTTTCAAATGCTGCAAAAATGAGCAATGCAAAACCAGAAAATTCAAAGGGATGGTTAAATTTAAAGAAATGTAAACATCGTTGGATATGAAAATATATTGTTAAGGCCTCCAAACATCCTGTGTCCTACCCTGTATTGAGGTGACACAGTGATGAAGTATTTAAGACAAACAGGCTCAGGTTCAAGAACTGCTTCCTCCCTACCGTATAGTGTGTGCTGTGATTCTGTGTCTGAAGCTAAAATATTAATACGCAGTTTTAAAGGGCTAAATATGAGAACAGGTGATATTTATGATGTTAGTCTGATTATACTCTTTATATGAATCACTGGTACTGGAAATTTAACCCACCTGGGCTCGATAGGAGTTAACAGAGACCTGTATTCCCTGTGACAGAGAATCTCCAAAGGAGACTTTAACGATTACCCCAAAATATTTAATGCAGTTACATGAGCACATCTATGGCAAGAGTACTAGCTGCTATAAATCAAATTCCAGCTTGTTTCTCTCAGAAGTTGCATTAACTTGTCACACAGTGCCAGGAAGCTCTTATTTTTACATTTCTTTAATAGTCAGCTTACCTGTAAAAGCCATGGACAATGGTAAAGCCAGGAAAGCAAGGAGCCCAAATATAAAGCATACTGTGAATGAAAAAAAAAAAAAAAAAAAGGACAACATTACTGGGACTGGTTGAAGTTTAAAGAACAGAAGTTCGATGCAATGTTTTGCAGATGCTGTTTACACATATAGCTGTGTAGCAAGCAACGGGGTGAGAACACTGTGTTTGTTGTGCAGCATTCAAGATGATCAGACCCAGCAAGGGGTTTATCGCTCCCCCAAAACTCAAGCTTCCATTTTTAATTGATACATTTTTAATCCTTGCACCAGTAATAACAGGATGARAGACACAAACTGCTTTTGTTGCTACTATTCCTAGCTGTCTTATTGCAAGGACAAGTACTCAGTGCTTGCTACCTCAGCCTGCATCAGCAGCAGAGACACCAACAGATTACTGTTCAGTAGCAAGTAACTTTGCACGAGCTGATCCATGGCAACTGATGAGCCAGAACAGTTTGCCAAGCAAACAGCAGCTTTAATGCCATTCCACTCAGTTTTCACTGATAGCTAAATAAACTGTCTTTATTGCAGACATGAATAGTTTTTGGCTGGCCTGGCTTCCTGACCCAGCTCAGGCCATGATCACAGAGGTGGTAGCCCTGCTGCAAGGAGTGGGACTTGTCACAGGGATAGATCTGCTTAAGCTGCATGGACTGATGCTCTTGGGGTGCTCGTAAGCTGTTCCCATGTATGATCTGATCTGAGATGCTTAATTACTCCCGAGAGAGCTGCTGGTGTCTCTGAGCCCTGAAACTTTCCCAGTGTGTGCCGATGCTGTGGTGGTTGAATGCTTGTCTTTGCAGAAAGCGAGAAACGATAGCATCAAGAGCAATGTGAAGGGCCTGTCTTCTTCACAAGAGCTGTCAGTTCTGTGCCTAATCATGACCATTTGGCAATGTTGAAGTGAAACACTGCCTGGCAAAATGAGGTTAAAACATAATGAAGAAATTCAGTGCTTAGCTTCCCTGCAGAGTACTTCTGAAAATGAAGTTTATAAGTAGATACCCAAGGAGACAAAGTGGCAGCAAGTGGAGGCAGACAGAGATTGCAGAGGGGCTGAAAAGGGCGTGGAAAAGAGAAAGAGTAGGACGTCCSCTTGGAGGTTTATGAAACAAATTTGAACCTCAGAGTAAGCATTCAGTGATAGCTTGGGACCAAYCCTTCCCCGAGCAAACAGCATGATGCAGTTCCCAAGCAGCCCTGCACACTCGGTGCCACCGAATCGCACCCACTGCGAGACACGTGCCTTCCCCACTCCGGGCAGGAGTAGGTGCACTGCCAGGCCCTTGGCTATCTGCAGTGCCTCTCAGGGTAACTGCACAGCACTGCCAACCTGGAGCTGTCAGGGTGCCTTCCAGAGCAAAGCAAACATCATTATCTCCATTTCACAGAAGGAGAGACTGAGACAGAGGGCATAGGAACATCATCAAAATTCAAGGGTAGACTCACCAGGTTTTCTGATCCGCAGTCACTTTTCCTGGGAACACACCGTGTCCCCCCATGCACACACTGCCTGTGTTTTCTCAGCAGAGAATGAGGATCTCGTACTTCAGCACTTGAGAAACATCTTTCTCAAAAGTAGCATGTTTAATACATCTATGAATTGGTAGAGACTGATGATATTTTGCACTGAAGAAAACACTTCTGTTCCTTTATGCCAACCTCTCCTGTCACTGCTGGCCTGTCTCATGCACCCATTTTTGCTCAGTCTCTCCCATTTGTTGAATGCTGCACAGTATAGAAATCCTTCCTCTGTTTCAATAGTATCCTACACTTGACTAAGCCCTTTCAAACACTGACAGCCTCTCGTTAGATGAATTCTGCCCAGAATTTCCCCTTTCACCAAATGTCACATTTCATGCTAGACACTCTTGCTGTTACATTATCTGGAGTATTAGTTTCATATTCTGAACCAATGTTATTATAGTTGAGCTGGCTTCTAAACACACCTGTGAACATTACGTTCCAATAGTGCCCAATTGCCTGGATAATTCATTTATCTATTACCCAAATGAATGCAATTCAGGTGTGCAGGAGCGACATCAACTGGCTGGTGTTACCGTCAGGACTGTTGGACCATCACCGCACTGTCACAGCGTGAGTCTCAGAGCAGAGGTCAACCTGCTTGAGGTTTCATATCCTTCCCCTGTTTCTGCTTGTGCTGCATGAGCGTGGAACAAGGAGCTCGGTAGCAGGAGAAATTATGTCATTTCTTAATTGTGCAGTGACTAGTGCCTGTGCTCCCTAGGGAGGGATGCTGCAGCGTGCTCTGTAAAAGGCTCAGCAGGGCACAGGGGTATGTGGAACAGCGCATCTGGCACACAGGTGTCTGGGTTTGCACTTGTCTAGCGTCTACCCAACAGCTTGATTTTGGAGGGGAGAAATAGGAGGTAGGGACCGCTCGCAGCTCAAGAGAAAAAGATAATGGCTCATTAATTCTCTTCCCCAAAGCAGTCGCTGGGAATGTATTTACTCATTATCTCCCCATTCAGCTTCAGCCTCTTAGGTCTCGAATTGGAGGGGCAGATGCATAGTCTGGGAAGGCTTCCAGATTTGTATTTAACAAAGTGAGACTCTCAACAATCGACTACACAACTGGCAGAGCTCAGCAGTCATTCTGAATGCCACTAGCAGCACTAAAGACTGTTTTCCCCCAAACGTGTGGGGTTTTCACAGAAATATTCCCTGGTCAGGACACACACATTCTGTCTGGATTTGTCTGGGTTTTGCTGCCCCATTCTGGTCTGAAGACAAATTGCTCAAGAAAATGTTACTTGCCGCAGGGCCGTAAGGACAGCACAATTCTGCAGAGGGAAAGGTGGTATCTATGCAGTTTCATGCATGCAGCTTGTGATATTTTTGAGTCAGTGATATCACCTCATGGGCCAGTCTGAGATGTCCCTGAACCTATTCCCAGAAAAAGTTGCAAGAAAAGGTGGATAATCTGTAAAAACGCAAGCTAGGTGAGGGAAAATTTTCCAGACATGGCTCAGAAGAACATCTGCCCTGAGAAGCTGGTGTCAAGGCACATGGGCTGGCAAGCAGGGGCAAGGAAAGTCCTCTGCCCTGGCATGTGCCTGCAGGGCAGTGCACAGTGGGATGGCTGTTCCCCTGTTCTTCTGCATTTAGCATAGGTAAAGTCCTGCTTTGGGAGGCATTAGTGAACAGGTCCTAACCTGCTGGGAAAAGGCCAGGGGAAGAGCTCATATCTGGGATCACATCAGGGAAGGAGGGAAGGAAGTAGCTTTGCATCTTGCAATTTCCCTGAAATCTGTGGGCAAGAAAATCAGACCTGAGGGTGCAGACTCTGTCTCCCGCCCAGCAGGACACTTAGCTGACATAAATCTGGCATTTAGCTGAGTTTTCATACTCCTGCTGGAGTCTCCCCATGCTCTTGCACCGTATGGTAATAAATGAACTTGAAATCACTATTAACATTATGGCTGTGTGTCATGGTCTCTCTTTCTTCTCTCTGATGCCTGAGTGATTACATTTTCGCCAGCCATGCCCCTGCACTGCAGCTCTCCTCTCTTCCCTCCGTTACACTGCCGTATGCTGTCCCCAATTATATGCCTGGCCTCAGGGCACACAGCGGATTAGCTCTCTGTGTGCAGGGCAGATCTACAGGCAGTATTGAATGTGACACCTCTGAAAATCCCAAGAGAACCTTTGACTATTTGAAAAGAAGAAAACTTCGCTTTATCTTTAAAGCAAACACTGATGATCTAAGCTGATCTGAAATTTCCAGACTTCATTTTGCTGCCTTGATTTTTCCAAGCGCTTGGAAGTTTCAGATCAGCTTAGGTTCTCGTAGGATTTTCAGAGGTGATTTATGAGTGTAGATCTTCATCTACCCACTGTTCTTGGAGAGTATGCTAATAKGGTTGTAGTGCAACCTGCTCAGGAGAGTACTGTAATAAATACAGTAATAAATGAAGTGCTGTATTCATTAGCCATCATTCCTAAATGCTGTTTGTTCTATAGACTGTTAGGCTTTTGTCATGAGTCTATGTCTGCCAAAAAAGGAGAAGGATTTCTTCGATGAGATGCTGCCGGCTTCCAGGGTTTCCACAGTTACCCCAGGGTTTATCTGCACAGGCAAGCTGAGCAAAATTCAGGGGTAAATTTACAGTGCTCCCTTCTAACGCCTTGTGGGAAGTTTATTCTGAAGGGGGCTAGCTCTTGGCAGTGCGGATGAGAAGCAAATTTGGGTCACATGGCCTGGGGGCCAGAAAGTGATCATTCCTGGAGGCAGATGCATTTGGCAGTGTACATGTTTCCATTAGGATCCCTTGAAATCATAGAATGCACAGAGGAGCTAAAATAGGAATTAAAAACCAGAATCCATTGTTAATCCAGACCTTAGTGTGCATGGCGAGGACTCTTTGGGGAGGTTGATTGCTCATTTTGGAAGTGCTTTAAGTGACTGCTTCGAGGGTGTGTAAGTCTCTGTGTGGGAAGCACTGGCATAGAAAGCAGTGCCACAATGTGCTGTACAGCATCATGGAAACTAGCAGTGTAACAGACTGGAGTGCACACGTAGCCGGTATTTTCATCCGCATTTTATTCCTTCACAGTATTTGAAGGAATCCTCCACAGAATTGACAAGGACTTGGAGAAGAGAAAGGATGCAATGTGCGTGGGTGGGGTGGAGGAGCAAGACTCAACTATGGAGCCAACTCCAGCAAGGTCATAGGTTTTACATGCTCTTCTAGGMATTTGAGTGACAGGAAAGTGTCACTATATCGGATGGGCTTCCATGAAGGAATGCAGAAAAGACTTGATGAACAACTTTGAAAGAAGAGAATTAAATCTGTTCAGCTTGGCTAGACAAATAAGAGAAAATAAAACAGGGTCTGAGCACTAAGAAAGGACTGTGGGTGACCCAAAGATAGAGAAATGAGAAATGAGGTGAACTTGAGTGAAAACAGAGATTGAGCTGGCCATGACAGGAAATGTTGTAGGATATATACTAATGGAATAGTCTCTTTGGACAAATGGCAGGAATCCCATCCCTGGGGTAATTTAATCCCTTGACCAATGTAGATACTCAGCAGCTGGAGGATTAAATGTTAGGAACAGCCATACCCATGGAGGTCTCTTGTCCCAGTGCAAAGCCACAGAGGGAGTATGACCAGAATACCTTGCAGGCCAAATCCAGCCTCAAAAGCTCCAGCTGCTTACTGTGTGCCATTACTGTTGGGTTAGAAAAGGTTGTATTACCGTGAAATAGCTCTTTGATACCCAGGCAACCTATGCCAACCCCGCATTTGAACTTAAATGTAAAGAAAACCTGAAGGCARCGGGTTTCCTGGAATGGTATTCCTGCTTCTGGATGGGTAACTTTGTGGGTATCAAGGAGCGAACGCCTGGTGTAAGAGAGCATAGATGAGATCAGAACTAATCCCATTCATCTGAAACATTTCAGAAGGAGCATTTATTTTCTCAGTTCATTAAAGTCCCAATGGCAATACAATACCAGCAGAGAACAATGACATTTTGCTTGTAACTGGTAGGAGCAGGAATTGGAGCACACACTCCCTCCGCAGGCTGGGCCGGCCGGCCGGAGGGCAGCCCCGAGCCTGGCCCCACTCTCCAGGACTCCTCGGAGCAATGGGAGCACCGCAGGCTCTGCACGCACCTCAGCTCTTCCCTGCTCTCCGGGTGACTGGTGAGGCTGGGGAGAGGGAAACTGATGCAATTTCCAATCCCTCTTTTCCCCTGGAACAATGTGAGAACCAGATAGGGTCAGAAGATGTCTTTACAGACCCTGCTCATGCCAGATTACCCAGGGAGGCTGGCTGCTCTCGCCTTTGGGGTCAGACCTCAGTAATCTGAAAGCATTTTGAACCCATGTCCGAGCCATCTATGCTGGTGTTCGTCCCCATAGTGGGAGGGCAGGAGCCAGTGGAGGCCCCTGTTGACTTCTGCGACAGAGCAGCAAGAGCAGCTTGGCAGCAGCAACATCCTCATTCTTGGAGCAATGCTAAAAGGCCCTGTCAGACCCTTGTGTGCTGCTCCTCAAAAACTAGACAGAAGTTGAAGTTTCGCCATTCTGGAATCAGTCACAATAAAATGAATTTGGGAGGCATAATTTCTGCAAAGGATGGCATGCAGTGGTTTTGTCTGAAGGAGTCCAAGTCCCTGTGTTAGGCGTTAAGTGGCTTAATCATTAATAAAAGTTCATTCTGAACTTTGAGAGCCTTTCAAGTGAAGCCAAAATATTCATATAAAAGACCTCAAGGTAACAGCCGTAGACTGACAATAATTTGTGTGGGTGAAGTATCAATTATGGTGAGTAGTCAAGTATGTTAAAGAGTTTTCTTCTCCTCATCTTTGAGTAGTTTTAGAAATTGTCACTGCCTAAAAGTAAAAGCAAAAGGCACTTGGAGCTTAGAACAAAAAAAAGACAGTTGGAGGGAGTACATTGCATTAAAACCTTGGATTTTTAACCCCCTGCCAACTACACTGCATTCCTGGTCTTATGAAATCTTCCACCTCTGAAGCATATTTCTCCTGGGCTCGTGCAGCCCCAGGACAAATCTGCTTTCTGCAGAGCTGCTCCTCGGGGAGCAGGAACTTGCCTGTTGATCTGGGCCAAGGAGCAGCCAGCTCTTTATGCCCAACCTCTGTCCTTTACCCTGATTAAGATGAACTAGTTGATTATGAAGCCTTCAGTCACATGAGCCCAGGCTATAATGCCATGAAAGGCTGCAGTTGGAATAACTGATGTTTCTCACCCATGATGCCTGCTCTTTTAGGAGGTCTGCTCACACCTCCAGTCACAGCTGTGCCAAGCGCTGGGCAAGCGGAAGAGAGAAGACCCTGCCCCAAAGAGCCCACAGCCAGAGAGGCTTGTCTTGGCGCTACACCACACCGGCTGGCAGTAATTTTACTTTACAGGAATAGCTCATAGGGGAATTCATTCCCAGATTGTCTGCACTGCTTTTTACTAGGCATTTTTCCAGTTCATATTTATGCTGGACTTGAAACCACTTGAAACAGAGGAGACAGGAGACAAAAACACTGTATTGCTTAGGCTTTCTGTTGCAGTCATTTTTAAGTACTTTATGGTGTTTATATTTGTTTGAAATGTTACACTGGTATGCAATATTCCAAATACCACAATAGGCAGGTGCTTTAGAGACACAATTATTATTGTGTGCTCTATCAGTGTTTCTCTAAAATTGTCTAGAAGAGAAAACACCTCAGAAAGGATGAAAGAAAAGGAAACTTCAGTGGAAGCCTCAGGTGGGATCTGGCATCATCTTAATTTCTTTATATACCTGCCTCAGCTGCAGTGCTGTTTAAATACGGAGGGAGATTACTCCCAGAACTGCCTTACCATTGCTGGCAATTTTAGATATGCACCGGTGACAAGCTTTCTCCAGGCCAGCAGTCATGGTGAAGCACCTTTTAGGGTGTCTGTAGGGATACAGAAAAGAATACAGTTATGAAAATAATAAGCAGTCTTTAATTAACTAAATATTTTGGCCTAGAGTCATTCCACATGCTTAAGCATGCTTTCACTACCYCTAAAACCCAAAGCAGCCACAAATCCAGATGACTGGCAGAGGGCAACATTCCTGGGGTCAAATAACATCTGGTAGCTGGAGTCTCCTCTTGTGCCATGCTGGCATCAACCCTCTCCCTTCACAACCCTCTTTGGTTTGACACGTGTCACCCCAGCAGAGTTTGCAGCAACGTAAAGCTTTTTTTCCCTAGCACTCCTCATCTTGCCCATCGCTTTTTGCCACACTCTTCACATACAGTTTGCACAGTGCAGGACCCAAGTCTTTCTCAGTAAATAGAGGAGGTACAGTGGAAGTGTCCACATCTACCAAAAGTTACTACTAAGTGGTGGCCAAATTACTAGACCCCTGTTCATGCTCAGAAGAGAATTGGGTGTTATCTTCCAGCAGCTTCATGCTTGGCTGCTGGATGAAGCCAATTCTTAATACATGACCCCAATGAAAAGATGGGTTGAATAATGCAAGATCTTCAGGATCACAGGGAGGCTGGAGGAAAATTAATAATTCTGTGACTCTGAGAACTATAAAAGGATCTATTTTAATTTCGATTGGGATTAGGGCAGCACAAAGTGTATTTAACTGCTATGAGAAAACTCAGTGAAAAGGGCAAGGTTCACTACATGACACAAACCTCTGAAGAGATTATTTAATGAATAAAAGTGAATTAGGTAAAGAAAAAGGGAGAAGGGTAGGAAAAAAAAACAAATTTAAAATTGAGGAGAATTCTGAAGAGGAACATAAAATAAAAACTGTGAAGAGAACCACATGGAGCCCAGAACAAGATGCCTTTCATTAAAAAGTAGCTGGATTAGAAAGTAGCTCTTTGTAAAGAAGAATTTTTATGAGGTTGTGTGAGGGATGAGCAAGCAACCAGGCATTCCAGGCCAGGACACAGGGCAGCACCAGCCAGTTAAATGTCATCCAGTGCAGATGAAACGTGGAAAGAGCCCTCACCCTGATCTGAGCCTCAGCCTCTGGCCAGGATCAACACAGGTCTGTCACCAACACTGACCCTGTGATAGGTGGGGGAAGATAAGACTGGGGATGCTCTGAGGTGCAGAAGAAATATTGATCAGAAAGGGGTTTGCGTGGCTATGGTTAAAGAAATACAGTCATCCCAAATCATATCTCTTCTCCCCATGGTCCACAGGACACAGAGCCTGCTAGGATAAAGGTGAATAAGGCCAAGTGCACCCCATTACACTGTTATGTTGCTGCCAGTCATGTCTGCTCAACTGCTGGAGCAAGGATGTAGGTATTTCAATGTCTATACCTATATCTGATGTGACAGCTCTGCTAGGGTCCCAGCAAAGAACATCATTGTATTTCAACCAGGACAAAATAATAAGAAAGGGAATGAGGAGGGGTGAGGTATGGAGGAGGCAGGGACAGGGGAGCTGTACTTCTGCAGGTGCCTCAAACTGGCCCCATCTGAATTTCCTAATAATTAAGAAGCAATATTTAAAATTTAGCCTCACTCTATTCCAAACTGAGATGAAACCTCTCCCATGGGATTTCTCATCCTGCAACACATAGCCCAACCTGGCCCAGACCCTACTAGGGACCAGAAGGCCCTGGATATATATTAAAGAAAGATAAGGCCAGACTGGCACCACCCAGCCTRTATGTGGCCACACACACCCTGCACAGCCTCTCTGAGACCCACCGGGAGTGGCAGAGCACGGCACAGACATGCTGTCAGCCGGCCGCCTCTTGGGAATTTTCCTTCTCCAGCAAGCAAAGGTCCTGCTGAGTTTTGGCAGCCCAGGACCCTCTGCTGCCATGGGGAATGGGATGGGGTTCACCCCTTGCTCGCGAGCATTGCAGTTTATTTCCTAAGTTTATTTCCTGGCAGCGTTGGCAGTAGTTGTGGCAGGTCTGGCTTGCTCCGTTGGTGAGCAGCCAAGCCAGTAGCAGGGAATGAGGCTTTTCCTGGACATCCTACCTGGTCAGTAACCTATGCTGATACATTGCATGTAGCAGCCAGCCACCAATGTATATATGCAAGTTTCTAGTGCACATCAGATCAGGTGCCTCATGAATTTTGGCTCTCCCTCTCCAGCTCTTCTCTACACACCATGTCACAAGTCTTGTTTGATGCATGTGTGCAACTGCTGCAGTTACCTTTGTAAATCTCAGTGGCCTTCTCCATCCATACTGAATGATGCACTGGATTGGAGATTGGGAGCAGCATTCACCTGACCTCTGGGGTGGGCAAACCCTTCTGCCCAGGCCACCAAACCTTCTTCAGATGCTTCTGAAGAGCAAACACTGTGCCTGTAGATGGCAACTATTGACAAATATTTTAAGGAAGGAAATGAGCATGTTACATGCTCAGGGAGAACTGAAGGGAGAAAGGGAAACTGGTAGTTTTCACAGCCAAATGATATGTTAGTTTTAAACCTTAAAACTTTTGGCATAGATTTATTCCTAGAAAGTGCACAACTAGGCATTAATTTTGAGTATACCATAGGCTACTGACAAATTATGTGTTCTAAATTATTCAAAGAAATCAATAATATTAGTCTTTATGTGAATATGCATGACCAGAATTATTTTTACAGCAGTAACTTTTACAACCATGTTAACAAAACCAGTGCCATAATAGAAAGTTGGCTGAATACCAAATCATCCTGAGCAGAAACTGTGTGTGGCTGGGAATGCTATATTTCTGTAAGCAGAGGGGAAAACATATGCTCTGTCTAAATTTACTGTTGTTTTACACTAAAGAAAAAAAAGCAAAGACAAAGTAACCCGAAGGAGGAATAGGCTCAGTATACGTGAGCATGTCCCCATCTAGTGACAGATCCCAGAAATGGCTGTAAATCAGCCCTGTGTGCACACAGTTTTAAAAGGGGAGGTATAAAAAGCAAATTCACGATGGCTCCACACGAAACATGCTCACACAAGAGCGTAATACACATAACCGCTAGGAGATGGTATCGACTCATTCCTCAGACCCCTATCTGAGTGGCAAATCCCTCAGAAGAGCTATTACATTTACTGGATAAATATGTGTTGGCCCTTTCCCCAACCCCTCAGTGTATCTGCAGAGCTGCTGGGGTTGGGGTGGTTAAAGACAAATCTTTTCCTGCGTGCCAATGCATGGTGGTGCTAAAGTGCAAATCAGCAGCCAGGCAGCTAGAGAAGGGGGTTGTGATTGCTGAGGACTATTGTCACCACGGCTTGAATGATTGCTGAGACCAGCAGCAGACCAAGGCGCAGACGCAGGGCAGATGTTCCACCACACAGTGCTCCACAACCGGGAAAAGTTAGAGATGAAAGCCAAATTTGGACCTCCTCCTCTGCTCACACGGCACCAATGCAATGTCCTGCATTGCTGGCTTCTTGCTGTAAAACCTCTGTGTTCAGTTACTTGTCCCCAGTGAGCAGCAGTGGGAGGTCTCCATAGCATGGACCTGCTAGCCTAGTCCCTTCTTTAGCTCAGGCAGTTTTAGCTTTGAACTATCTTCCTGGTAATTATTCTCATCACAAATGTTTGGGTTACAGTGGTCAAAAGAGGTGCACTGACTGAAAAGTGCATCCCTGACCCCCTGAAAATCCTAAAGGCAGCTTCGTGCTGGCCCCACCGTACTCAGCCCAAATGAGAACCACTTCCACATCTGTCCTACACTCCAGCTTTCCTTGCACAAACTTAGTTCTGCCCTCCCCTAGCTCAGGACTGATGGACACAGCAGCCCATCAGCACACAGATCCTCCGGCATTCCCTAAAACGCTGGTTCCTGCTCAGCGGCTCCTGACTGATGAGGGGTGCACAGTCCTGCTGGGACATGGCAAGCGCACATGGCCCAGCTAGGCCCTGGGAAGCAAGGGGTGACTGCTGGAGGGATTTTTTTTTTCTAAAATATTCAGAGCATCGTAGCCAAAGTTCATATCCAAAGCCAATTGCTTCCTGACAAACCACAGCCCCACACTGACTTTATTTCCACAAGCCTTCCTGGCACACTGTCAGCTTCCCAGTAAATTGCTCTTACCTGAGAGTGCTGCGGCTGCTGAGTTAGGTCACCTCAACGGGTGCAAGATCGGGCTGAGAAACCACAAAACGCAGCCGTCGACGAAAGTCCGCTGTGAAAGTCGGGTGCTGCCTCCCTCCAGAGCCACGCGCTGCTGCCGGGGGCTCTGCCAGCGGGTAGTGAGCTTCAGCGGGATCTCAGCTGCTTTTATTCCTGCTCCTCGCCTGTTCACGCACCTTTCGGCTGCGTTGCTGTTGGAGGTTTTGCAGGCGCCAGGCGACTCCGCCGCTGGAGCAATTGTGAGGAGCGCTGATCCGCACCGCTCTCCTACTCCCCGAGTTGGCTGGAGCCACAGCCCACCCTGCGCAGTGGTACGGTGTCAGCAGGGGGAAGCAAAGCACCCCGTGGATTTGTGACTGTACCAGAGAAAAAAAAGAGGAAAAAAAAAAAAAAAAGACGTTTCCTTTGCAGAAGCTTTTATTTTAGAAAAAATTTAGTTTACTCAGAAATCAATAGTGAAGAATAAGTACTTAGTTCATACTCTATGCAATCCCTATTGCCCTTCCTATTGATACAATTCATATAGCTCTTTGCAAATCTGCAACTCACATAACCTTAAGAACTGGCTAGTTTATATTTCTTGTGTCACCATGGTAGAAGTGTGTATGTTAGGTGGTTCCTTGCTAGGTTCACTTCCCATCGGCAGGTGACAGTTTGGTATCTTGGGTCTAATTATAGGTGTGGCATCATTTTCTGGAAAGCACTTGTTTCTGTGCAAGAGCAAGTGGATCTGACAGATAGCATGTCTCTGGGAGAAGTGACAGCATTAATAAAGATTGACGTGTATTTAGAACGCTTTCAAAAAGGCTCTGCAAGAAAAGAAAAGGTTACCTGCTGCATTAGTCATCCGCAGGGAGCTGCCAAAGTGCCTGCTCTGCCTTGGAAGGAACAATTCTGCCTTCAGCTGTCAGATTTGCACGATTAATTACAAATATAATTCCCAGGTTACAGCAGTGCTGAAGGCTTTATATTAAGAAAAGGGCATCCATGCTGGGTCCTACCAAGGAAAAGAAAATGATAGCATTTGAAAGCTGCCTTTGCATGCCATTGGGTTAATAAAATACATGTGTATGCGTATATCCACATGCCCATGCTGTGCCCTCCCCTGGTTCTCATACTCTTCACACTTTTTCCTGCTGTGTGGCCTCTCCTTCCTCTCCCGGACGCTCCTATTGTGGCACACGTAGCGCAGGGCAAAGGGGAATCAGCTTGTACCGCATCTGCAGCACTGCCTGTCCCAGGCCTGGTCAATCCAAGGGTTATATAAGGCAGTGACAGTTTAAAATATGGTGTAATCAATCAAAACCTTTGATTTCTGGTTTCTTTAGGTCACTTTTTTTTACGCTTTCTGCCTTCCTGTGCATGCGCATGCACTGTGTGTGGCCTCAGAAAGGGCTGGCTGGCTGGAGGAGAGTTGCTGCACTGTCCCAGGACAGGACACTATGGGAAGACCACCAAATAATATGAGATTTTTTTTCTGACAAAATAATGAGACCTATCAGCACGGAAAGCGATAGAACAAAAAAGAGGTCTAATTTCCCAGATCGATAGCTTGGCACTTTCATGAGCAATAAACTCCACGTGAGGAGGCATCAGCAAATGCTCGGGAAGGAGTTAGGAGCAGGAGGTGGGAGGGCAGCAAACGTAGGACAGAGTAGTAAAACGACAATTAGAGCTGATTCTTCAGCTATAAAGCAAGATAATTTCAGAGAGAAAAAGCAGGATTTTGCTAGAGATTCTCTAAATCCAAGACCCTGGAACTGCCTTTTAGAAGGCAGTTCGACACCAAAGCAAAGAGCAAGACTAAGGCTTTTATTCATTGCCCTYAACAGGGGTTTATTTGAGCAGTCCAACGGGGAACCTAGTTCCTCTAATCAATAAGGAAAGAGAGGAAAAGACTTCTGGAAGACTCTAATGTTTCCATGCTCAATGGAAGAAGCACAGCATGAAGGGACTTAGATGTGCCAGTTGAATGGCCAAACCCAGACAACTTGGCCTTGTGCAGGCTTAGTTTCTTTTTGCAAAAGTCTAGTAAAGCTCCTTGTCCCAACGGAGAAAGCAGCTCTTCCCGTGCCTCTTCCTGGGCTTTGTGACGTGCATAGAGCTGGAAATGATGCCTGGCATGGTAGATCTACAAGTACTGAAATTATCATCTCAAATCAGTGCCCCTCCTAAGACCAGTAGGAGCTTTTACACCCACATAATACACATTTGTGATTTCTGCACAAAGTGCTTTTTTGGAAGCCATTGCACTCACCACAGATTTTCATGGCTACTTAAGGATTAGTGTGGAGAGAGGGAAAGGTCCCTCTAGAAATGCTGTCTTATTTTCAGTTCGCGTTCTCTCCATATAGGGTGAGTACTTTTGCCCTAGGGCTTTCTCGCACTTGATGGCTCAGAAATCAAAATGCACATAAAAATAGTACCCCATTTCCTACATTTGTTTGTCGCCTTCAAATTGGAAAAATCTGACTTTGTTCTCTTAAATGCTACTTGTAATTGGAAATGTTACATTTTCTTCTAAAAATTATCCTCATATGTTGAAACATAAAGGCTTATATCATTTATAAAAACAGCCCACGGGAAAGAAATTCAGTTTTGTTTTTTTTTTAATTTCTTCTGTTTTCAAGGCACAAAGTGCACAGAGGTGCTGATCAATACTCTGCTTAGCACAGGGGAAATCAATCACCAGTACTGACTTGCCAGCATTTTAATGACCATCTAAAGGGATCACAGAAATTATAACATTCAATCATCACAAGCAGATCACAGCAAAAAAAATAGTAGGAGCAAAGAGTCCATGTGGCAAATGCAGCCAGCTTTGATCCCAGATAATCAAAAGTGGGTGCCACTTGACACATTTTGGGATGCCACTAAACTGCTTGATTCTGGCAATTTTAAAAGAAAATTTGGGGCAGCCTTTACAAGATACTTTCTGTAAATAGAAGCGCTGTCTGTGCAGTGAATCACTATGTGCCCGACCCAAAGGCCTATGAGATTCGTGAGCCAGACAGGTTTTAGGCTCCAGATCCAGCTCCAGATCAATATGGGAYGATCTGGAAGTCGCAGAGCTCCGTACGGGAAGGACCTTGTGAAATGTTTTAGCCTGTTGATACAGACAAAAGCAGACAAGAGGCTTTCTTCTCATCCACATCGCTGAGGAGATGTTTTTGTGTGGCTGTCACAATAAATTATAGAGCCGCGTGAAGCCTGCCGCTGGGGATATTTCAGTTCCACTGCTCCTTCCTAAAAGAGTGTCTTAGGGAAGTGAGCTTTATTCGCTGCTCTCCGTGGCAGTTTCCTTGGCCAACGCCCAAGAGGCAAGGGAGAAAATGAGAAAATACCAGACTGTCTGCTTCACACTTCYCCTTACTCAGGACAATTTATCGTAATGTAATTCAGGCCTAAGAAATACAAAAAGGACAGAATGTGCTGGATAACCTAATGGGAAAAGTAACTTCAGGAAGTCGAGTATGGGATAAACCGCTCCAGTTGCAGCCTTCCCTCCATCAGGTTACTTGGAGGGCCTCACGCTTCTGCTTTAAAGGTGCAACGCACAAGCAGAGCAGAACTACATTTGCTGTGTTTCCAGGGGAAAGCAGACTACAGGACACACACACATGAGCCGTGGCTAAGGAGCTCTGAGCCTCCAGTCCCCGGGTGCTGGGACATAATCCCAGGAAAGTAGCTGGAGATGTTTCCCGGGTCCTTAGCCCCGGCGACAGGTGGCACAGCAGCGAGGTGACCTCGCCTGACGTGTGTGTATGAACTTTATCTTTGAGTCTTCAGTTACTCTATCAAATCTGATTGAAGTCAGCAAGCAGTTTCAAAAGTTGTTAGGGGGAATAGCCAGACAACGAGACCCACAAATGCAGCGTGGTTGTGTAAGCCGTGTTTCCATAGGAAGCCAAACTAAACCAAAATGCTGTATTTAAAAAGTTACTAATGAAACGACTTCCTTAGGAATGTCTGTTGCCTTCCTGCAAAGAAAATAACCTTCTTTCATTTTTATTAAATTGCATTCAGCACAGACTCTCTCCCACTGGTAATTCAGGAGATAAGCCTGGGAGTTGTTTTGTGTAAAGACAATTTGCCTTGAAATAATAAATAGACTGAGTCGAAATCCCCAGCTCTCAATGCCCCTGCTTACCCACTAAAGTAATGAGTTGCCCAAATTAATATGAGCAAAATTTACCCATAAGCCATGAATATTAACCAAGAAATTCCAATGCTTCTGCCACTTGCAATAATAGAAAGTGGAATTACAAAAAAATAATAAAATCAAAGCTCCTGTTGAGGTCTATGTATTCTTTTTATGCCACTATGGGGTGTGTTAGACAAATGTGTAGAGTTCATGAAATCCTTTGGGAATCCCTAAAAAATGAAGTGGGAGAAAAGGATTAGCTCCTCACACAAGGGCATCATGAAACTACTGAACATTTCTATCTTAAYTGTGTGTCATGCTACAATATAAGGGAAAGTTATCACAGTTGAATAAAACGCTAAACTCTCCTAGCAGCAAAATGCCTCATTTAGTATAGTAGTGTGAATAAACCTCTCAGTTCTAAAATGTAGTTGACAAGTAAAAAGCTAATAACTCAGAAAGATTTTACATACAATGAAAAAAATCAAAGCCTGCAAAGTCTCTATGCATAGAATACAATCATCTAAATCAGCAGTTTAATTTGCTCTTCTCCAGATCAGAGCTAATATTCCCACTGTATACAGCCATAAATAAAACCTACTATTCCACTGACAGCAAAAGAAAACATTGTGCATTTTCATGTGTTTTTTTCCATTTCCTCACTTTTAAACTATGTCTTTTGCCACCTGTCTGTGCATTTAACTTATTTGGAAGACAACAATTAAAACATACCTGACACAGTATCTGTTCAATAGAACTAAAAATACTAATTCTTGGAAGACAAGGACCGAAATCCTTGTTTGTAGACTTAATTCAAGGGAAAACAGAAGCATATGCTTAGCRTAAAGCAATTGTGGCATAAAATAAAGAGAAAAGTTGCTGAAAGGGTTTCAGAGCAGAAACACCGCAGAAAGTTTAGGTGACTACAGACGAGCGGGGCCCAGTGAGCTGGGATGGAGCTCACTGCAATTTTCAGCCATCTAGAGTTCGGTGTCTACAATAGTCATCTACCCACAAACTTCCACTATGGTCCGGGGAGAGCAATGGCTTGTTTCAGTTCCCAAAATGTAGGCATTTAGTCCTACCTGAGATGCTCTAGATACGCTGCCCAGCCTGCAGCCACCAAACCAGAAGGGTGAGGGGCTCCTGCMGGTCCTGKGTCATATCTGCTGGCCCTGTACAGATGTCCTGGGTAATCCAGGGCATYTTAGGCCTCCCTGGTAACCTATATTTAGGCACTGGATCAGGCCCCCAGCAGTTCGGTTCTTCAAAGGTAAGTGTCCGCTCCAGGGTGGCTGAACAGTTCTCACATTGACCAGACCTGCACTCCAATGAGAGGTTAGACACCTGCGTTGCAGGTGGATGTGGGTGGCGTTGACAGCCTTGCTCAGTAGCTACAGTCTGGGATCAAATCTCATCCCACTAATCTGTGCAGGTGGGCAATGCAGCAGTTGTGCTAATTTGGGGGTTCTTTCTGCTGCAGGGCTGTGTTGCAGGTGCTAGGGAGAGAACATGTGGCTTTTCATAGCCATGGGTTTCCATGTGCAGAGCATAACGTCATCTCATGGCTGGAGAAGAAGATAAATTTAAGTTAATGAAATTTAGTGGTGTCAGATCATCCTCAGGGGGGCTTTGTAATCTGTTACGGATGAGAGCATCTGAGAGAGGGAGAGAAAAGCAAACTGTGGTGGGGCACCAATGGATAGCTGAAGAAGTTTGTTGAGAGGAAAGGCCATAACTGCCATTCATGGCGTTCATGCCGTAGCATGGCTGATGGAGAAGGCCCACAGCAGAAATCCATGGGGGAGAGACCAGATGCATGGAAATGGCTGCAGCATCCAGAGCAGGGGAAGGGGCACACCAGCATGGGCTGTCAGCTGAGGAAAGGATTACCCATGGAGGAGATGCTGAGGGGAGACAAAATACAGCATAGGGGAGGAATGTGAACATCAGACTGGGTGCGGAGGAGACTACAAAAGGTGAAGTCCTTTATAAAAACCACTGGATTCCCGGAGGACACCAAGAATTTCCTCCACAAAGAGGAGGTGATAGCAGTTCTCTAAACAGTTATAGTATTGGTATGGCATAACAAACCCTGTATTTTGGGCTCCTTTCAGATCTGTTCAAGAACCTTCTGTATCCWGGGCTTCAGATGCCAAAGATACAATTTTAGGCTTAGTTGCAATTGTGTGAAAGCCAGGTTAGGAGCCTAACAGCTCCGAGCTATAGGAAATCAGGCCTCTGGCTGACACCTAAGCAAGCAGACTTCCTAGCACAAATGGTCCGTTTCTGGTGAAATGCTAGGCCTATCATTGTCTCTCCTGCAGAAAATGTGTTTCTGAGACGCACTGCCATTTGAGGCCAAGTTTTAAATCATACTGTCACAAGTTTTTTTCTGCTTTAGTGAGTGAGATRTGACTTTATTTGTTTGGGCTGTACAAGTATCTCAAGTCTCACCAGATGGCACTATGCTCAAAGGTTAACTCTGGATGGCCCAGAAGGGGACAAGGTGTCCAAGCAGGAGGTGCAGGGGTGTTTTTCCAAGGTTCAGACACACAAGCAAGTTCCCAGGACCTGCCCAGTGAGCAGCAGTTCCTGGTGCACAACCTTAGCCTGCCCGAAATGAGACACCACTCAAAGCTCAGGGAACAGGTTTAAACTAAGTCACATTCCCTTGCATTTGGGGTGGGCTAAGAGCACATCCAACAAAGCCCTGTGGGGAAGCACCATGTCCCCTCTGTTCATTGAACACACCAGAAAGGCAACCCCATTCACAAGGACATATGTGCATATACAAGATATGGATGTCTTGTGTTTTCATGTGATCTCGTCATGGGAGGCACTTTCAGAAATTAGCAGAAAGACCCACACAGGCTTGCATGTGAGGAGCAACAGCTTAGGGCTGAGAAGCAGGGGCTGAGGAGCTGTGGCCACAGCCAGGTCCCATGGAYAGGCCCCGACTGAGGGCGCTGCTGGGGCTGGTTTAGGCCCCTCTGTAGGCACCAGCTGCCTATCAMCTATCACCTGCCCTGCAGTGTGACCACCAGCTTCCAGGTTTCTACCATACTTGCCCGTAGACAGACTGCAAGCGTGATCTGGGCAAAACCACATTCCCATGGCCTTCCAGGTTTACAGCCAATACACAAAATGTCCAGCTGGGGACCCAGAGCTAGGAAACCTGCCATCTGCACGCTGAGCAAAAGGGAAAAAGGGCTGAAGTGGGGGCCTGCACTGGTCTGTGCCTGCTCTCTGACACATCAGGCACAAATTTATGAGGGAGGCACGTGGATTTGGCCAGAGCGCTTCACAAGTGTTAACCTCCCTGCCKTTGCACCGCCACGTGCTGCAGCTGCTAAGCCATGAAGCTGCACCCAGCTGCATGGCCAGAGCCAGCCTGCTACGGGCCAGGCACGTCCAGGTGCCTTCTGAGAGAATTAGGAAATGACGGGAAGGCTAAGCCAGCTGGGACTGTGCAAATATGTGTTACTGTGCTGAGGAGCCCTGGTGTAAGCAGCAGGCTGAAATAACTAAGGTGCTTGTATATGTTGATCCCTTCTTATTCACAGCTGGAAAAGAGAAGAGAGGCAAAGATGGAGATACTTGACATACAGGCTGGTGATTGCAAGTAGCACAGTCAAAGCTAATTTTTAGAATTACCAGATTTGATATAGGCTTTTCCAACAAAAACCCAGCACACAAAGATGATTTTAGTGCTCTTTTGCAGAATAGAAGTACTGGATTATTCAGTGTTTTCCACATTTAACCCTTGCCTTTAAGAGCAGTTTACATACAAGACCTGAAGTGCTGATGCACATTAAATTGTAACCCCATGCCATTTCTTTGGATTACAGTCAGGTGGCACAGGATCCTCAGATCTCTTTATGGAAGTGCTCAGCTGGACTTAGCAAACACTAAGAAATAGCTAAGAATAATTTAGGACTACAGTCTCCCTCACCAGTAGCCAAATTGACTAAGAGAGTATGTCACAAGATGTGCTGAATATGTCTGGGATGGTTGGAAAGGTGTACTGAAGACAAAGGGTGACACTTGTCAGCTGTACTTTGCTCTATGTTAGAGAGAACTGAGCAGTAACTGAAAGAAAAGGTCTTTATCCTTTTTGGAGTCTGCTCATATCAAACCCTGCCCATGTATCTGTCTCATCTCAACCTAAAACATAGAAAAATGATGGGTTTTTTTAATCTTACCGCTCTGTTTGTTGCTTTTTGTGATCACCTACGAGGTGTTACAGTGGGGAGACCTCTTTGGAAGATGTTTGCAAGGACTGTTCCTTCTGGTGGGTAGCTGTTTGCTGCCTCTGGCTGAGGTCATTTTAGTGATCACTTCCATCAGTTCACTGATTCATATCAGGTTACTTGCAGCCTAACATTCAGTCTTTTTATTTCCAAGAATTTTTTTCCATGTTTTTACCTGAGCTTTTAGCCATTAATTTCAAATTTCTTCTCCAAGAGATAGYGACTGAGGATGCTGTTCTTTCTTGTGTGGCACTGTTTATTAAGCCATTCAAGCTGCCATTTACTGCCAGCTACGAAAGACAGCCCAACTTGTAGCACGGCAGTCCTGCGTTGAATAGGACAAGACAGGTTCTCTCCACTTAGCGTCTCTTCTTCCACACGTATGTAACACTTTCTGGTGGAAGCCAGCACAGTAATAATATTTTTGAAAACACCCAGTGCTTTTCCAGACTCTTCGGAACAAATGAAGGGCTTCATGGTGATGGGAAAGAAAGCAAAGAGCCTTTGCTCTTTGCTTCAGTAGACAGCTGATCAGGATCCAAGTTTTCTGTAGTCAGTGTGGCAGATCTACTATTCACGAACATCAGGACAACATGAATTGTATTTATACTGAGCTTTTACTTTCTCCTTTACTTCAACAGAGAGCTCAGCGGACTCGAAGCTTTCCATTGTCAGTGCAGCAGATCTAATATTGAAGAATTTCAGGACCACATGAATTGTAATATGTACTGAGCTTTTCCTTAATGCACATAAGACTTTGCTGTTCAGTCTTGCATGAGGGCATACTGGTGATTTAGTAGCTGTGAAGGCACTTTGTATCTGATCTCTGTTTCTGAGCTGTGAAATAGGAGTGACCATGTACCTTTTTCCATCCACTGAATGACTGTTTAGTCTGTTTAAACTCTCCAGGGGAGTTGCTCTCCTCTGTTTTGTAAATGCAACGTGCAATCTGAGTCCCAAGGCTGGTGGGACCCCTGTGGGTTACTGTAATGAATAATAATAACAAAAATATATGGTGAGTCCTTCCAATCAACACTGTTGACTTTAATTTATTCAGCATTAGGAAAATAACAATATTGATATTTGCCAAAATATTACAGCAGATTGACCTAAATACAGTGTATGGCCTCTTGACATACAGAAACAGCAGATAAAAAATAAAGAAGACAAGATAAGATATTAGAAAAGATAGAAATGGGGAAATTTGTCTTTTTTAGATGAATGTATGGGTTTCAGCTAACTTAGCCTACTAAGACAAGGGCTAAGGGGCTATACCTAACTCTGTAAATATATTAGAGATAAAAAAAGAAAAGAGTTGCTTACATAGAAAGGAAATACCAGATTTGGAACAACAGAGTATAAATGGGCCATGAAATGGAAGCTGATTTCTAACCATTAGAGCAGTGAGAGTCTGGAACAGCTTCTCAGTGACAATAGGAAATGTCTTTTAGGAGGGTAAGGGATATTACTGCCAGGAACACAAGCTCTTCATCTGGTCTGATRCAAGCTGGTCTGAAACTTCAAATTAAGTACAGTTGCTCTGAATTTGATTAACCAGCTGAGAGCCTGTGATGATGGTTTTTTGGKTTTTTTTTTCTTGCTTACACTGATGGGTTTGGAATAGGTTTGTTAAGAGATGGTTTCTCAGTGTTTCTGAAGGTGCACAGCCATAACACATATGTGGAGTTGTGTGCAGTGTTCAGAAGGCTGCCGTGGAAAGGTCTCTCTGTGTCATATCGCTCTAGCTGTAAGATGATATATGTGATGGAGCATCCCTGAAAAAAGGACACTAAATTTGAGAACTCTGGACCACTTTTTTTTGCCAAAGCTGAGTTTTACAGCAAGAGATCATAACCACAACTGGGGATTGATTCACCACTGAAAGGTGCCCAAGGTTTCTTTAGCAAATATAGACCTGACTTGCTATGAGTTATACAGGGCTTTGCTTAAAGGAGATTAAGGCATTTTGTGGTTCTGTAACTCCTGTCTTCTCATTTTCTTTCTAAAAATATCTGCTTTCCATGTCCAAAGATACCTGAGCACTTGCAGCAGTAACAAATGAGCTCTCTCGTGCACCATAACATTTCCAGGAACACAGCTCCCTTGGATGATTTAGCTCCATATTACCATGACAGGAGAGGAAATCTGTCCAGGCAGCTATAAATAGTGGTCAGGAAGTGATTACTGCTATTTTAACATGGACGAAGAACAAAGGAGGACTGTTCAGAGGAGAGTGTGGTAGACAGACCACCCTGGGAACAGTGGCCAGGGAGGTGGGGGGGACAGGAGACCTGGGTGGGTCATGAGAGGAGGCAAGCAGAGATTTTCAGCRGCAGAAAGCTCAGCTTTCTGTGACTGCATATACTGAGGAGGCGAGTGCTGTTTTATCATAGGAGGCCGATCTCTTTTCCAGGAGACAGAGGGAATAAGAGCTGTTGTAGCTGCATTCATGCATTTAGGGCTCATCTGCACCAGCAATCTTCAGCCTTTACAGGCTCACAAGTGACAAAATTGAGCAGGGAAAGCACTGGGAGCAACATCACACTTTGCTTTCCCTCTAAGCTTATGACCTAACTTTTATTTCCTGCAAAACAGGAATATTCCTATTTTGTGAACAGGAAGTCACAAGCCAGTGAGTTCAGGGAACATGATGGAGGTCACACAGAAGAGCTGGAAATGGAGTTCAAACCCAGAGGAGTTGTCCACCACCTTGGGACCACTGCTCTGCCCATCACTAGGTAGTGAAAATGCTAGCATCACCAAAGAGCAACACCTGACCTCACCACACAGAGTCTTCACTGGGACAGAAGCAAACAACTGAACACACACACACACACACACAAAGTTGACCATTATCACCTAATGGGTTACAGAACTGGGACTCAGGAGGGGCTTGGTCTCAAGTCCCATATCTGTTGGATTCTTTGGGTAGGATTCAGCTCCTAATTGTAGGTACCTAATTGTTGTCAAGATGCCCCAGCTGTGAGCCCCAGCTCTCATTAAGGCCARCAAAGATCTACTCAATACAGTTGGCAGAGTCTGTAGGGTGATTCAACTCACCCCAAAGCAGAGCGTGCCTTTGGTCAGCCAAATCACTTTCAGGCACCACTGACACATAGTCACCAGCATTTAGACACCTACGCATTGGCATCTGCAATTGGGAACTGAATCGCACCCTGCATTTCATACCACCACTTTGTACAAGCAATGCATAACAGCCTTCACCTGAGAGCTCTTTGCTAAGSGCATATGTTCCTCATGGCTCTTGCTCTGCATCATGTGCCATTCAATAAATCTGGGAGTGTGATCTTAACTGGGACTTCTCACTGCTTCTGCAGTATAACTAAGGATAGTAGCTGGGTGCCAGGATTGCCTGGAGCAGTTGGCAAGGGAGCACAGCACAGGTTTCTCTGGAACCTCTGTGACCTTCAGACAGTTGTTGCTATGGCAGCAGCATCCTCCTTCTGGATCCAGCTGTGCAAGTCTGAGGAACAGGTGATTCAGAGGCAGAAAGCATCTGGGAAAGTCCTCATCCATATGTAAATTCCAGCCAAATTTTGAGATCCCATGAATGGCTTATGCTTTCCCTTGGTCCTTCCTCCCCCAGAAGGGCTACAGTGGCCTTCTACTCCTAGTGCCTTGAAAGGAAAATGGCATGTTTTTTTATTGATGTGCCAGAGACCAATGTTTTGTCAAGCCAGTCCTTCCCAGGAAGCTTGTCGCTGCTAACAGCGAGAGGATGGCTGAAGGCGAAAGCACTTTGGGTGAAATCCATCTCCACATTTTACTAGAAAATTTGTGTTGAAATGGAGAAGGGTAACGAATTGAAATCCAGAAGACCCTCTTTGTCCTTTTTGGCACTGGGATTTATTTGGTGAGGAGGAAATAGATTAATTATAAAAAAGCCAGGAGAGGAAGAAAAACAGCCCATCCTGCTGCTGCAGCCCCATGGACTGATGGTAAGAGCTGGAACAGGCTGGAATGTCAGGAATTTATACCCAAAAGGTTCACCGTGTCTTCTCTGCACCCACCATTTATTGTGCGGTTTACTGGACTTGCATCATCAAAACCTCTTTTCTAGAAAAACAATGTTTTCCTTTAAGTTCAGAAAATAGTTGGCTAAATATTCTGTCATTACTATTTTCCAGCTATAGTATCAAATGGAGAGCTATAGGAGGAAGATACAGTGCAAGAAAACATTCCAGAAAGAAGAAACAGCCCCTGAAGGAACGGATGGAGCAAACTGAGAAAAAGGAAAAACCTTCCCAGAATCAAGGCAACTCATTTGCAAAGAGGGAAATAGTTCATCTGGAAAGAAGAAAAGGGACCGGGAGTAACAAGAAGCTTACCAGGATAGACTTAGTGAACAGGATTGTATTTGAATTATTCCCATATAAAAGATTTTTTTTCTGATCTTCAGACAAAAAAAGTCAAAGCCATCCCACAAGAAAAAAGTGTTTTGGTAGAAGCCTCTCTGTAGCCTTCTGCAACCAAAGAGAAACCAAACAGCCTCCTCTAAATTTTAATACAGTTTTGACAGAAAAGTAGGAACAATATCATCTGTCAGTAAAGCACCTGTTCCACACCCTGCATCGTCAGCCATTGAGCTGCACAAAACATATTTACAGCATATATAATGAAACCATTGCATACGTTCCTAGAGAAGTCCAACTGGCCAAGCTTTCAAAAACAGGAACCTAAATCCAGACTGAAATACCCCCAATAAATACAGGCCTGAGTTTCAAATCTACTCATCCACCACTTCTTCCCAATGACTTTAGTAGGAGCAACCCACTGGAAAACTCAGAATACTCATTTATAGCAAGTGCTTATGGATGGATTTAAGATGCCATATTTACCTTTGAAAAGGGTCTGGTCTTTGCTATAACTATGCTTAGTTTTAGCTCCATTACTTGTTCTTGTTCAAATAATGCAAGAAACAGTAGCACTTACATTGAGTGCCAAACTCAGACGTACAAGTGTAACAACATAATCTGAGTATGTGTCTAAAGCTTAGTGTAAGTGCTGTTCATGATTTCCAGGAGGGGAGCTGAGGAGCGTAATATAACCCAAGGATGGATGTTCTTCAGCAACAGCCAGGATGAAAATGAAGCCAAGTCTCAGTGAGAAACCCAGTGGTGCCTTTCAGTTCCACCCAGCATCACTTACTTTGAATCAATGGCTTTAAACTTTGTGAAATGACATCACTATAGGTGACCAACTGGTCAGTGTCAGCGGCAGGCATCAGACACCCAGCTGCCATAAGGACTGCGCATGTGTAAGTATTGTATGCCCCTGTTTTAGAGTTTTACAAAAGCTAAGTTTTTCAGTAGCATGACCACAATTGTTAGATATCATTGGGTCTTCATTTTTTGGTGTTAAGAGATGGTAAGAGCAAGACAAATAATAAAAGTCTTACCAAGAAAAGAGGTAATTTTATCAATTTCAGTTTACGTCTATCCATAAAGCTTCACTCTAGCAAGAGAATGGACCTAAGCTAGCATCAGCCATGTTAGCCGTTAGAGCTGTTCTGCATCTTAGAGGTGTCTGCAGAAATCCAGAGACTATTATTTTGATGACAATTGAAAGAATGTTTGCAAACTTGTGGAACAAAATGATATAATTTAGTCATTTTCTATGAGATRATAATGATGTTTTAATTGAAAAATGCACTCTGATATAATTATCCTACATCTTTATGAGCCTGCTTCAGGAGCACAGTAAAAGAACAAATGGGAATATTTTTACCATGCCATGTGAGAAAAAGCTCTCAAAGTTTTATTTGTATCATTTGATGCACATTTTGGAGATGGAATCTCATGTCTGGTAACCTCTTGGGGCCAGATCCAGGAGAAGTTTTAGGCACACAAATCAGGAACAGACTTAAATGTGGGACTTGTGCATAAGCATAGGTGCCTCATGCCCTAGAAGGCCTTAAGGCATCTTCTCTGGCTTCCAGCTGCAGCTCCAAAGGATATAGGTCTCCTACATATCATTTTCTGCTAGACCATCTGCAGACATCTTATATATTCTTGGGTGTCTAAAATGGCACTAGCTGCCTATGTTTAGACACCTGAATTGCTTCCTACATGTCAGAGTCAAACTTGTTATCCTAAGGTGTTATCCAGCTGAACTCAGTAGATGCTTCCTTGGACTACCCAGAGGTCCTTGTGCCCTGTGACACCAACACAGCTCTGGTTGGCCCCGAACTGAGCCCAGGACTGTCAAGGAAGCAGGAGTTGTCAGTGTTCCTGGGCCGCTTCTCCAGTTCTCCCTGTGCCCTGTACAACAGGCTGTAAGGAGTCTGTCTGACTTTTACGCAAAGCCTGTTTCATATAAAATACATAAACAATCAAGGAAGCAAGGACCAGAATCCACATTTCCCCTCTCCCATCCAGATGTCTGTAGAATTAGATGCTTTTGGTTTTCTCATTCAGCATGATACAGCTTCAATAGACAGGGGAGAAACKGTTGCAGTCCTCAACAGAGACTGTCATCTGGGTATTGGCCCTGTTTTCCTAGGAGAGGGGATCTGTGGATTTGAGTCACCACCAGCATAGAAAAGGGAGGGGAGAGGAATTGCCCTGGCAAAGGCTCTGRGTTGTTCCTCCTCCATCTGCTATGTTTTCAAGAGTCAGTCTGCTCTGTTTTTGCAAAGAAACCCATCCAAAATTGCTGTGCAGGGCAGTCTGCCCACAGGACAGGCTCAGGTCCTGACCCCAAGGGGCAGGACAGGACACGATCCCCATGTGGTCTCCCTGTGGTCAGCTCAAGAAGCTCCCCTTCTGTGCACAGGCCTCTCTAGGATTATCCTTCAGAGGCACCTAATCCTCCCCGTGCACTCTGCCATGGCACTTAGCTCTGGCTTTTGGACTCTGCTCCAGCTCTAACACGGCAGCACCAACACTAACCAGTTATGTCCTCCACTAAACGTGGCCCTCTGGCTGGTTTGGGGAAGATATCCTAACATACAATCATCAACGCACAAATTGTCACCCTAAATCTGCCTCATCCTCATTGTGTTGCTAAGAGTAAAACTACAGCAAGTGAAAGCCTGTGTGACTTCCTACCCGCTGAAGCGCTGGAAGTGTTGAGCTTCGGCAGGGCTGTGCCGGAGTCTATGAAATGCAATGGGATGTGGGGTATGTGCATAACCTGACCTAAAATACTAGTGGTATCATGTTCTGTGCCAATGAGCACGACAAAATGAGCTAAGTAAAAGCAACACTACCTCTGTTTTAAAGAAGAGACTGTGTATTTGCAGTTGTTAGTGGGCTGTGAGCCTGTTGCTGGTGCTGCCAGTGATGGCTGGAACTGAGCTGCTGTTATCCTAAMGGCTGCCAGCAGCAGTCCCAGGGAGCAGAAATGCAGCAGGTCCTATTTACTGATATTTTTGCTGTGAACAAAGGGGAACTGCCTACCCAGGAGACCCACAGAAAGTGTAGGGACAGTAGAGCCATTGTCAAACCCCCCTTTGGCTGAGAAGAAATGGCTGTTGTTTCAGCGGCTGCTCTGCAACTCAAGTAATAACATGCTCTGGGCAATTATTTTTTGATACATTTACTCCTAATTTTCCCTGTGTTCTAGGCATGTGGTGTGGTATCACTAACACTCCAGTTCAGGCAGCCCAGCTCGGTGGGCACACCAGATCTTGCTGGGACCCTCACACAGACTGGCGACAAATTGGTGGGCCCAGGAGCTCCTTGAGAGTGAAGCTGAACATCTCTGATCTCCTCCTTCTCCCTGACCTCTCAGGGCACCTCCTGCCACTGGAGGTGGGTTTAGGAGCCTAGAAGCAGCATTAGGAGAAACCAGCAGAACCCAAATTCTCCTGTGTTCACTGAGGGCCCCTGGTAGGTCCCCCCTCTGTTTGCCCCTGAGATAGCTCATCCCAGTCGCTGTGATGGAGCCATCCACCCTCAGGCCTGTGAGGTAATTGCAGAGGAGGTGAGCAGCAGGAACTGGCCAGACCTCACTAAAAGACGCCTTGGCCACACCTGAAATGCCAGGGGAGAAGATGGTGCATGTCCCGGCTGGCGGCCGAGCTCAGCTTTGGGAGGAGAGGAGAAGCCTGGGATGAGGAGGGAGGAGGTCTACGACACAAGCACAGTGTCACCCACTGGCTGTCCCCAGTGGGAGAAGAGCTCCAAGGGCTGTGTGGGAGGACTTTTGTGGCCAGGTCTTCCAGCGCCCACTGCTATTTACCACCAGAGCAGCTTGGGCTGTCCATCCAACCTGTCACCATGCCCTTGAACTGTTACAGAGGCATGGCACTCTCCCTGCCTTCTCAGTCATCACTGAGAGCAGGCACATATTGCAGTTATCATCTGCATTGCCTCTGCTGCCCCAAAGCAAGGGATAGACAGGTTCATAACATCTTAATAAGCAAGGGATTTTATTTATAAAGCAACCTGCTCCCTGCTATGGAGCTGGAGGCATTGTACAATAAGTCATAATAAATACAAGGAAACAGTATAAATAAGTAATCAGCTTTAATCCTAGCTGTAGAATTATTAGGCAAATTAGTAAACAGAAAACTAGATTATTGTTTTCATTGCTTAAGTTTCTCGTGATTCTGGAAACAGTAATTTTGGGGACATTTACCTGAAACACTGTGAAAGGACAAGAGACGTAGCAAGAGTCAAGGAGACGAGAGTGACTTGAGTATCGGAGGCTACAGGCAGACACATCTGTCCCTCAGCACAGAGCACGCTGAACAAGGTGGGCTGGGGGAGCAGGGCAGGGCCACAGGCTGATCGTGGCGCAACTCCGCACCCCACTCACAACCAGAGGTACCTGGACTCACTTTGGAAAAAGACTTAGAGAAATCCTGGCCTTTCTATTGCGCAGCCCAGATTCACGTTCAGATACTACAGCARTTTGTGCTGCCTAAGTCCTGGGCAAGGATTTCTTTTTGCTCTTGGTAAATGTCCTTATTCATGGTAGAACACATTTTAAGCCAGTTATGACATAGGTTTTTGCAGCATCATCATTGACACCTGTCACACTTCTCTCTGTTGGGCCACAGGGTGAGACGTGCTGGGCTGTGCTTGGTCTCGGCCCCCTCCATCAGTGACAAGCACGTGGGTGAGTCCATGAGCAAGAGCTGCCATTGCAACTTGATGTCCTGCTCTCCCTATTTCAACTCCCGTCAGCAGAAGCTCATCAAGAAGCTGTGAGCTGAGAAAGCATTCCGGGAGGAGATTCAGAGTTTTCGGGAGACAATGAAGAGCTTTCGGGAGAAGATCAAGGCCTTTCGGGAAAAAAATCAGAGCTTTCAGGATGGCCATCCAAGCCTTCTGGGAGGAGGAAAAACCCATCTGGGAGGAGGAAACTGCCTTTCGTGAGGAAGAAAAGGATTTTCAGGAGGAAGCAAAAGCCTTCTGGAGGGAGTATCATGACTTCTGGAAGGAATACAATGCTTTCTGGAAGAAGGATGAGGATTTCCGGAAAGAGGATCAGCTCCTCTGGGAGGAAGACAGGGTCCTTCTGRATGAGGACAGAGTCCTATGGGTGGAAGAGATAGCCCTGTGGGCAGATGAAAAAGCTCTCCTGCAAGAGGAGAGAGCTTTTTGGAAGGATGAGGAAGCCCTCCAAGAAGACGAAAAAACCCTCCAGGAAGATGAAATATTTATCTGGGAGGGGACCTTTGGTCCCGAGAGAGAAGAACGACTGCTTCTGGCTGTCGCTGTGGCTGAGAGTCACAGCCCCGCTGGCTGCAGAGGAAAAGCATAGCCAGAGAGAAAGCAGGAAAGCACAAATGATTCTGCTGGGCTCAGAAACCCACATATACTGATGTGGCTACTTTATTTAACTTGTGCTGTGCTTCTACCAGTTCTCTGAAACAGCATTTCTCATTCCAAAAAAAATCATTAAAAACCCTATGGAGTAAATCACAGTAGGGTTTTTGTTTATGCTATTTGCTTTAAGGTGACTGTGCTCATGTTTTCAGGATATGGCACTAATCAATGACAACCTTCCAATCCCCCATATTTAAGAGTCGTCACTAAGACTCCTACATGAGAAAACCCTTTCTGTTTTATCATATCAGAGTTTCAATCCCCATGGATATCACTGCCCTCAGAAGCATGGTGGCAGCATTTACCAGCCCGGGTTTACCCCACACTGCAGTGATCTAGCTGAAAGCAGTTTTGGACTCAGCCTCTCCGACATGGGCAGAGGATGTGCAGAGAAGTGGGAGGGACTGAAGAAGGCAACAGCGTGAAGACAAGATGCAAGCTGGAGGGAAAGGTGGCAGTGAG
>NW_020450219.1:449718-516973 GCF_003343035.1 Apteryx rowi | reverse complement strand
TAGCAGTGAGCGTATGTATGTGTGTGCAAAAGCAGGAGGAGAGGACACAGACAATGATTATTTTGGATTTTATTTGGGTTATTATTTGCCTGCTGAGCTTTTCCTGCAGGTGACTCCCCACTCCTGCAGTGTACAGAAAATCTCTTACAGAGCTTCTTACAGAAAAATCCTAGAAAAATCACTCTGCAATGCAGCATGTGGCCAATATCTGGCAATATTTTATGTGATGTGAGCACAGACCCAATGCCTTCTGCTGAGAAAAGCATCTGTGGCACAGAGATTGCTGTTTTCTTGCCTTTCCTTTCTGATACTCTGTTTTTTTCAAGGAGGAACTAAACTCACATGTTTCACATTCTCAAAGGCAGAGCTGTAAGGGCTGATTTAGAGTTGAAGTTACATTTGACCCTCTGTATATCCATGACAGTGGGGGACAAGAGCAACTGTGAAAAGTATTAATCTCAGTCAAATTGGACATTGAATTTTTCTCTGGCATGACAGACACAGTGTAAGAAGCCTTTACAGTTGCTGCTGAAGGCTCTGATGACTTCTGCAACTGTCAGGCATGTTTAGGCTGTCACTCAAATCCATCATGCAAGCTCAGCCCTCTGTGAGCTGCTGGAGGATAAAGCTGGCTGTCCTCTTTAATTGTGCTCAAAACAAATTATACACTGTATCTTTCCTGAAAAATCCATGAATATTTATTGTTCAATGAATAACCAGCCCATAAAAAAGCCAGCTGATTCAGTCAAGGTAGGAATGTTTTGCGACCTTTGTTATTATTATTCTATTATTACCACGTAACCTAGAGATGGAAATGACCTATTAGACCATTCGGTCCAACTTCCTGCAAAGACAGGAGCATGCCCTGCATTCAAGCTTTATCATTAGGTACTGTGGAGAGAAAGAACCTTTCAGAAAATAACAATATTCAAAAGGTACTTGTCATTTAATGTATCTTAATGTCAAAAAAGTCAAGAATTTAACTCAGTTATTCAAATCCACATGTCAAATTAACATCCATTTAAACTAAAATTAGATATGTTTTCCCTTATGAAGAACCCAAAGCACATGAAATGCTCTTATGAGAGATCCTGTTCACTTTTGCTTTCACATGAGAGCGGAGCAGTGCTTCTCTGGTTAGACCACTGTCAGTATAATACAGAAGTTGTGAAACTTAGGCAATTACACGATGCAGCACAGAAGGGCCAGAAGTTTAGCTGGAGAAAAGGATGTGCCAATATGCTTTTAGACTGCTGGTAGCTCCCCTGAAAATACTTCATCTGGACTTGCCTGAAGAACTAAAGATATCTGAAGCATTGACTCACCAAAACCAGGGTGGAAGGACCAAAAAAGGTGCCAAATCCACCTGCGCCTCAAAAGCAGCAATACCTGTAATACACTGGGCAAACACTTTTCTAAGCTGTTTTATTTCATTTAATTTCCAGCACTGGAAACAACCACCACCTCCCTCCTAGGGCTTTACGAGCCTCCTTGTTTTAATTTTTCTGCAGTGTCTACGGTGAATTTCCATAACTGCAGTTTTGACCTCTTATCGTAGTCCTGCTGTGATGGTGTGCTCCTTCCCCTGCTGATGTGCTCTCTCCCCCTCAACCTGACCTCCCTGTAAACAGCACGTAGGCAGGGGCTAATTGAGCATGCACCAGCTAAGACCCATCTAGCATGCAAATATGACTATGAGTCAATCGTCTCCCCCCCCCCCCATAAATAGGGGGCAGCCCAGAGCCCCTTGAGCTCTCCTGCACAGCAGCGGGCTGCACCGCAGAACCTCCCCTTGAGCAGGGACGGCTCTCAAGGTTACTCCTCGAGGTTGAGAGATTTCTTACCCGCAACAGATCCTTGGTATGTGATTAATAGCATGCTGAACTTCTGGGAACTTCGCGAAACTTTGCTGAGTTATATCTCTGATTAATTGTGCACATAGTCCCTTAGACATAAACCGTTGACCAAGTCTGAGACTAGGATCAGATCCAGCCACACCTAGGCGCCTCTCAGAAGGAGTTTGGAAAACAAGGGGGTCCTTTCTGAACCTCGCGACTCAACGGGAGGGTCTCCTTTGCACTTGCATCTGACCCTGTCCTCCATGCAGTAAATAACCGAGTGAACCTTGCCAATCGAACCTTGTTAAATCATTCTTATTTACGATTGAACTTCATTAAGTCACTGTCTTGCCACAATAAACATAGTGCTGCTTCTCTCTTACGAGTGGAGTGCATCACTCCTCTGCGACACCTACCCACAGCATATGTGGAGAATAGTCCTTCCTTTCACCCCAAATTCATCCATCTGAAGCTTCTCCACCCAAGTATGCCTCGACTAACCAGCCCTAGCTCCCTCTCTCTTCCTTCACTGACCAAGTGCTTTCGGAAACRCCTCTGTCCTCCCTCCTGGCCCTCCCTCCATAAGCCTGAAAACCCAGGACTTAGTGGCATGAAGTCGAGCAGAACAGAGGTAACCTGAGACCAGAATCAAACTTCTTGTGGCTGCTGTTCAAATACGGAGGCATTGAAGAAAACAGCAGAACAAGTAGTGTAACTTCACGGTAAACACAGGGATAAAACCCAAAAGCCTGGAAATGCATTCAACCCAAACAAGCATTTTATGTTGGCAGTGCAAGTCATTTAATTATCCCTGCGCGCTCAGGAAGGTTTCGCAGGTTTAGCAAATCCTGTACAGGGGGATCTGATAATGGTGCACAGAAACTGGACAGGCCAGCTGGACCGGGCGCCCTGTCTGCCAGCCAGCTTTTGAGGGCTTTTAAGGAAGCAGCACATCATGGATTTGCAGGAATTGAGGAAAGGTCCCCAGTGGGGTCATAACACGTTCCCACAGCCCTGGCACCCTCTGCCTCTAGAAAACTTGTCAGGGAGGATGCTGATAGATTGAAAATTCATATTTCTAATACTCAAGAGTTTTTTCTTTCAAAGTTTCTGCTCAAGTGATTCACAGCAGGCTGTTTTCTGCTCAGGGACACAACAAAGGTGGAAGTTATGGGTGGCAGCTTCCTACCTCTAGAGGTGCAGAGCATCCCAAAGTGCAGCACCTTGAGCAGGCAGATGGCAATGGCTTTCGCACAGAGCAGTGAAGACGTTGAGTCATTAGTGCCAAATCAGCATAAAGATTTGAATGGGAGAAATAAATAGCTCCTGAGCTCACCTGCACATTTTTAAAATGCAGCATTATCATCCAAAAGCATTTCTGACACATCTAGGAGCAAACATGGGAGATGCAGAACATGAAAAACAGTAAAGATTATTATAAGCCAACTGACATGTCTATATGTGTCATAAACTGTATTGAGAAGAGTGACAGAATAAAATTAAATTTACTCAGTATATGTATGTGTAGCTATGTAYATATATAATTTCCAACTTTGCGTGTCAGTCATTAAATAGAAGGAATGTAAAAGAGCTGGGAGGAAGGCTTGTGACTCCTGTGAAACTAGAGGTATGGAGAGCATCTAGTAACAAATATAAGTCCTGCTGCTCTTTCAGGAAGTGTGACTGAGTTGTTGAAAAGTCAATGTAGAGGGTGCCATCAAAAATGAAGGAGTAATTAGGGTACTGTTACTGAAAATATCAGATAGGGAAAAAATAACCACACTTTTACCCTTCAGAATCTGAAGAGCCTACTCTGAGTTAAAGAATAGAGGACCCACTAAAAATTATGTTTTTAAACAATAAACATTTTCCACTGCTTACGTGATTGAATCGTTCCAGATTGTCAAAATTTGAGGACTTTTTTCAAGGCTTTAGTCCTGATCCAGCAAAAAATCCCTCAGTCTGCACTTGAAATCCCTCAGAGCACTTGAAATGTTCCAAAGTCCCATCTTAATTCATATTTAAAGTTAAAACAGTGACTCCGCTGCGGCTGGATCACAGACAGGGTAGGAAGCAGGGAGGAGAGCACTGTGTGGTGGAGTTGAGCACAAGCATTAATGCTTCGACAATATGGAAATATCAAATACAAGGCAATTCAGACATGTACCTGGGGTCTTCAGAAACTGGTGGCAGTGTAAATATTAGGAGTTTTTAAAATAAACCCAGCTTATATTTTGGATCATCAGGTCTGWGATACGTTATAAATGATGGAGAACCACCGCCAAGCAAACAACTGACACCCATTGGCTCCAAACTGTCCTCTTGCCATTTGTGATCTTTACCTGTGCACCTGTGTGTATGTGCCTGTGCATGTGTGTACACAAATACACACACGCCAGGAGAACCAGTGGGTGTGTGCAGTGCAAGCAAAATATCATGACCCTCCTCTATCCCTCCAGCTGCCCTGCCTCTGCTACTAGCAGCAGTGCTTCTATTGCTAACAGCAGGAGCCGTGAATCTAGTGATTTACCATTAGCATTTAATGCTATTTACCATAGCATTAATGCCATGGGAGCAGAAGCCCTCAGCATGGGGCCGGACAACATACCTGTAATCACCTCACCTTCATTAGCATCCCGGACCTCGCCACAATATGCCAAAAATTCGTTAAGGATGGTATTTCATTGGGCCCAGTGAAAACACAACTATTCCTCCTCCCAACTTTCAACCTGAGTTATAGCATCGTGTTTTTCTTATCCTGCAGCACAGCTTTCTGAGAATTTTGGTGTGGGAGCTTTTCAAGTAGAGCTACTGTTATTGCTATTATTAATGTGAATGTCACATTTCCAGAGCTCTACTTTGAGAGACTGAGAACACCGAAATAGAAATTGGGTTGAAAAGCTGTAATTTGGCTGCTCACCCTGCTGGTAAATTTCTGTTCAGGTGTGGGGGGTTTTCCCTATTCTTAAGGCTCGCACCATGGGCTTGCAGCCCTAGTGCAGGCTGGAGGAAATAAGTAAGAACAGAAGTGAAGTCCCTCTGGGAGCCCAGTGGGCGCCTCTTTTGTGAACATGCTCTCTCCATGCTGACTCACAAAAACAAGCCGCTTTCCCTGCAGACTCCAAAGAAACTTCAAGCTGCAGCCCAAACACGCAAAGTCATATTGAAGCAAACATACCTATGCCTCATACCCATTATATATACGCTTAATTTTTAAAGTGATCTGCGTCAGATTTACATCGTACCAAGACGCACGGCATTTTCCTCATTTCAGTGGCACTTGGATTCGCATCTGTGCAGTTTGCACCTCTGTTTAATTTAAAAAAAACAGCTCAAACAGCAGCCTGATGGAAAGTCATTAATACTGTGAAATAATTGAAAGACGGAGAAGCGATTTGATGAGCCTGACCTTTTCAGATGATCAGCAGAGGAGCAACAATTCCCCACGAGCGGACGCAATCAAGGGTTGATAGAGGCAGAAGTGATTACCAGGATATAGCATGAAATACTCATCATTCACAAGAATATGCCGCCCCGAAAGGGAGCAAGATGGGGAGAGGGAATTTGTGTAAACTGATGTTCTTCCTAATGAAGGCGTAAATAACAAAGCCAGCAAGGATCTCTCCAGAGGGAACCATCAGCCCTGCACCAACCCCTCCAAAAAGCCACAGCAGAGTACTTTACACTTAAAGTATATTGGCTTCCTGTTCAGAGATCTCAAGGTGCACTGTGCCATTAGTGCATTTACCCCACAGCTCTCCCGAGAGCTGTGCAAAGGACATTATTGCCATTTTAAAGAGGACAAGAAGAGTCATGAGGCTGAGTGAGGTCAAGGCTGAAAAAGAATTTTGTAGCTAATCCACAAGACACAACCTCCTCCCTTTGCAGATTTGCATGTCATCCATGAGACTAGCCTGTCAGTGGGACTTAAAAAAAACACTCACAGGCGATGTCTTTAAAAAAAGTGGTGACTTTTCTTTTTTTCACTAGATTAAATCAAATTTTCAACACCCTGCTTTCCAGGGCACCCTCTGGGACCTGTGGACAGCCTTCCCTGGTCCAGTGCAGAGTGTTAGCTGTGACTGTATTAAAACGCATTTGAACAAACCCCCATTGGACTGTTTTTTCATCATTATTTATCTTTCCACCTACTTTCGCTCCATTCACAGATTTTACCAGTCATGGCTTTATTTTGACTTCCAAAACTCTTCCAAAGCTTCCACAAGTGTCACCATGCGCAGAAGGCCAGCGTCTCCAGCAGGCACCCATTCCYCGGCCTCACTGCCGGTGGAGGGTGGAGGACACCATGTCCCAGCAGCACCTCGTGGTTCCCGTGCGGCCCAACATGCATTGGGGCTACCGCACGGTCTCCGGTTAGCCAGCCTTGCCCAGAAACAGCGGTAAGAACAAGACTGTGCTGTACACAACTCCTAAACTCCACACTGATTTTCAGGCTCTCTTGTGAACATTTGATAACTCCTGACTTCACGTGCTTCACGTACCATTTAACCATGCACTTAACACCTCTGCAGCTTTTTTACACGTTACATGCTCACAGTCTTACTGCCAAGAAGAGGCCAATATCTCTGCATGACAGTCGTAACAAGAGGAATACTGTTTTTACCCTGTTCTGTTGATAATATGCTGCAGGCATCATGGGAAACCTGTGGGCTAGGTTTTCTAAAGACCAGCTAGGTCACCATATAGAGAGCTTTCCTCCTGCAGCAGGCATCACCTTCACCCCTCTGATACACATGCTGGCAGCAGGAGCAACAAAATTAACCCTCCAACATCCTCTGCAAGACTTTTTATTTCATCTCTGCCCCTTCTCCTTGCTGGAGCAGCCCAGCCCAGCTCAAACCCAACCCTTTGTCCCCACAGCAGCAAAATTTGTCTACAGTCCGTGCCTGTACCCAGGATTTCCTGATGCATGGCAGCCTGGCTGGAGACAACGTTCAGGTTATCGTATAACGTCTGGCTAGGCACTTTGAGAAATACAGAAAAAGTCAAAGTCAGCCAAGAGAAAAGGTTGGTGGAAAGAGAGGAGGTGGCTGGGAAAACACAAACAGAAAGAAGCCACTCCCAAGGCTCTCCTCATAACACGTCTCTTTCCTTCCAAGTAGCAAACAGCAGTTTGACAAGAATATGCAATGTTTAGTTGCTAAAAGGATTTATATTTCATGTAGAGATGCTGGACTCCTCAATTTAATGCTGGAATGTGAAATTATCAGTTCACAACCTCGAGCACAGAAATAATAACTGATGCAGTTCATATTGACAATGGTGTGTATTTTTAGACTGTTGTAGGCGTTTGCAGTCATTTTGAAGTGCCTTGATTATTTTTCATGCGTTTTTTCCAGCAGGAATGAAGATTACTTCCTGCGATGTGATATAATGAATGTTGGGCAAAAACATGACCAAATGACTGTATTTTCATCTGAAATCAGGCCAGATATTTTGGGGCAGTTGCAGTTCTGAGGCTGTACAGCTATTCTGTCTGCTTGCCTCTCTGAAGGGCCTCGGCCAAAACCCTGCTTTGTGAATCTGCCCATTTTACCTTGTTCTCAAGCACGGCTGTGCTCCTTGCTGGCTGCAGAGAGATTTCAGGCATAGGTGTTTGGACAGGAGCACATTTTCTCCCTCACACTCCCTGCAGGAAAGCTGTCCTTGGGACAATATGAAATATTAATAAATACCTTAATTACATTTAAAAAAACTTGAAAAGGTAGAAGCAGGGAGAATRTTTCCATATGCAGGCCTTCTGGCCAGAAGCTCCAGAGAGGAGAAGGCTCTGGGTCGCTCTATTCCCGAAAAGAGAGACACGCTGACAGACAGTGGGACTGCCCTGACCAAAGGCAGCCCCCTCCTCACATATATGAGTTAGTTGTCTAAATCAGTGGAGAAAATCAGGCTTTTCAAGGACTATCCTCATCCTACTCTAAGGTAGGTCTCCCAATGGGCCAAATGAATCCCACACGGTTTCAGATACCAGCAATTTCCATATTGCAAGAAACATCTCCTAACCACTCCATAACTGCTAAAACTTGTAACAAATTTGGTTTTAGTGGGTGTCAGGCTCTCAGTCACTACAAGGTCAGTGTTGAGCAGTTCAGGTCGCAATATTGCTTCTCCACCAGACGCCAGCAGGGCTCAGCAGGGACAGGTGCCACCCAATGACTTTCTTGGGACTGGAGACTGGTTTGTAAGAAGATAGTTGGACTATAGCTCATCTCTGATCAAATCAGGGCTTGTCAGGAGTGCGAGAGCAAGGGATAACTCTATTGTGCACCAGAAATTCTCCATTAAGGAAAAGTTTTTCATGAGCTTCCACCAAAACTCCACTTTTTTCCCCATCTCCAAATGAAATAGTAAACTCCTCAACGTGTTACATGTTGCTGTTCTTTAATACCTGTATGTATATGCGTATATGTACATTCATGTGTGTTCACATGTATGTGCRAATGGGTGTCTCTGGGAATATATTCACACACACAATGAGACTCGGACCTGCCTGAGGCCACATACACTTTAAAAAGTGCTTTTTGCTCAGAGGTTAACTCTAATGGCTCTAAAAGCTGCGTGAAATTTCTTGTGCCTCCTCCTGCAGTGCTCGAATGCTTTTTGTGGCCTGAATTTTGCTTCATTTGTCAAGGGAATTCATGAGATACGGGGGAGAAAAACAAATAGCCAGCTTTTCAGTAGAATCAACATGTTCTTAAAAACAATCATGCATGCCTGGGTGTGCATGCAAAGCTTGCTCTCCAAACTGACCACTTGATATTTATTCTGGCTGGTGCCTAATAAGCCTTGGCCTTTAGGAAAATGATGTTGAACTTTTTATTAGAGGAAGAGTCTGGGTCTCTGCAATGGTCTGTACAGAGCAGCCGGGCACCACCAAGAGAAGTGTGCCTGTGCACAGGGTTACAGGCATTGCATCTCACTCATTTGTAATTTGATGGGTCAAAGGGGCATGGTGGATCATTAAACTTGGCCCTACATCCATAGCCTGTCAGTCCATCTCATCCATGGCTGTCATCAGTGAGATGGCTGTCAGCAGCATGGCACTGCTCACTGCTGTCAAGGAAGTTTTATTGATATGAGGGAAATGTGCCCTGCAATTCTTGGAAAGTGCTTGGACTGTTCCCTTGAAAATAATACATTGTCCTCATAGGAACAGCTCCAAGACATGTATTGTTTCTCCATTTGAGAGTCATACCAGACTTTAATATTCATTTTTAATCAGTTAGCTGTGACTAGGGAACAACTAACAGGCAGGGAACAGGGAACACAAAAGGCAGAGTCATGTAATTGCTCTTCCTGAGCAATGAGTGTGTGTGCACGTAATGTCACAGTATTCTGTGCATGAGTGCTGCTAATATTTTTAGCTGTCTACCCCTTTTCTGGGAACAGATCCCTAGAAGAGAAGGGTGAGTGCTGGGGGCAGAGGCAGCTGGCACTGGGAGAGGGGTTGGGGTGGAAGGTGAGGAGGGAGGAAGAGGAGGATGGGAAAGCCCCAGCCAGGACGAGGGGGCTCATGGGAGGGCTGCTCAGAGCAGTCACCTCTGTATGTGCAGCTCCTGGCCCGCACAGCACTGCTGGGGGATATTGTCAGCCCTTGGCCCTCTCCCCTGCCGTTGCGCAGCACCATCTCCCCACTCCTGAGGGAACTCTTGAACCCTGCCACTGCGCTCATGGGGACAGCGTGGGGACGGCCACTCAAGGACCAGTCACCCATGAGACATGGCCAGCAACAGCCTGTCCGGTGGCCACTTGGGGCTTCCCGGGCAGCCGGGGCGCAGCACTCTCCATTTCTCACAGCTCCATTGCTAGCCGTGCTATACTAGTGCCTGAAGGGGACCATGGTAGGACTTTTAGGTAAACCCATTTATTATTTTTATTACTGGCTCAGCAAAAGCATTCCCAGTGTCAGGGGAGTTATATGGGCTCATATGGAAGAGGCAGACCTTGGCATCAGTAAAATTTTCACCATTTGGATTATTATATGTCCTAAATAAACCCTTTGGTGTCGGTGTTTCTGCTAGATGACATCAGTCATACTGTCCCCCTCACTCATCAATTAATGTTCATAATGAAAATCTACCTGGCCAGTTTACCTCACTAGGCAAATTTACCATGTTTGCCATCATGGCATCTGAATATCCGATACTATAATTGCATGCCAAGGAAGATATTGTCCATGGTATGATTTTCTTTCTCGTTCCCCTGGGACAGCCAGAAGAAAACAGCAGTGAGAAACAAAATAACCCTCTTGCTGCTCTTAAATATGTCAGTCACAGCATCCAAGGAACCAAAGAAACAAACCTCTCTTATTAAACTGTAAATCACAGGTGCCATATTTAAAGGATTATGTTGGACTATTTATATTTTACTACATTGGATCAGCATTATCTTTTTTCATTTTTTTTAAGTTTAAGAAAAGAGCTGGATTCTGGATCCCAACTGCTTTTATGAGTTAAAATCTCTGGGAAGTGAAGAGCCAGCCCAGCCAGTCCCGGCTACATGTGTTTCCGTGTCAAGGCAGACCTGCAGATGTGGATCCCTTCCCTACCCCAAAATGCTTGCAAGGAGCCAGGCTGGAAGTTGATTACACATCATGACAAATATGTGTAGCTGTTGCAATTGTTACAGAGCTCTCAGTGATTTTGCAAGGAGAGAAGGCAAGTTCTTAAAAGTATTTATTATGTGGGAAAGTCCAGATGGCAAAACACTACATTAGCAGTAAAGCTGCACCAGTTATAACATAGCTGTCCCATAACACAGCTAAAAATACAGTGTAGCTGGGATCTTACTATGTTTTCTGTATTTTCCCAAATATCTCAGAATAATAACTTTTGGACTGAGAATAATAACTTTTGAACACTGTTAAGCAAAGGGTTTAACAAGGCTTAGGCACAGCCTTAAAACAACACTATTTTTTACTATTATTATTTCCATTTTTAAGCAGGCCTTTCAAAGTATTTCAGGAATGCATAGTGTCTTCAGTGCACACACTAGATGCCTTGGGAGGATGCCCTGAAGGCCTCAGGCAGGCATCTTCGGGCCTGGCCATGCCGCCGGGAGATGTTCCTGCCCTGGGGYTGGGCCAATGGAAAGCGCAGGCGGCACCTCCGGACACGTGTTGAGGTCGGCCTCACCACAGTGAGGCCAGGGCTGAGCTGTCCGCATCTGTCTAAAGGCTCCGGTGGTGCCATAGGCTGTGGATCTCGGCTGGCTGCAGAAGGAGCGCGGACAGCTGGCATGCCAGTAGATACCTACATGTTGGGTAGATGCCTACTTAGGGGTGTTGAACTCAACCTGATCCTGAAACAGGTTTGCGGTTTAAGCCAACATATTGAGCCTGGGTAACAACTCTGCTCTCCAGAAGGAGTCACCAAGCCTGGGGAAAGCGTTTCTGCTAGAAGAAGGAGGCCTCTGAGCGTGCCGGAGAAAGCAGAGACGACCGTGTCCATATGTCTGAAATGCCACTGTAAGGGTAAATCAAATTGCTCCCGGCAGCATGGGCTCTTAACACACTACTCTTTTTTTATCAAAACCTCCTTAGTAATGAAGTGACTTGGAGAAAAGCTAGTAAATGTTGATTGACTTTCATTAGCTATTTCCAATTTTCAGCTTTTCAAAGAAGGGACAAGCACTATATTCCCAACAAGTGACAGAAACGTCCCTGAGAAATTTGTTCCCAACTCGATGCCACATGATGCTCGGCACAGGCCAAGCAATGAGGCCAACAGTACATCTGACAAGGAAGCAGAAACCGAACTTGCACATGCGCTTTTGTGGCTGAAATACATTCCTCAGCTTTCTGGGGTCATGGGAAGCACTGGGTTCCCTGCTGTTTCTGTAGTAAAGCCAATCTTTTTTTCACTAGGAAAGCCATCTATCAGCTCTTGTAATTGCTTTTGTGGTAAATTCAGTTGGGGCTGAATAACACTAATAAGGATAATTTTTATGCAATTAATTATTTTCAAAAGGAATTGAGATTCAGCCAGGCGCTAATGAAGTCAGAGGGAATTGGGAGCTGGGCCATGCATGAAGCAATGAAAAAGCTTTACCAGCAGTTTAAAAGCCATATCATTTTCTTCATAAAGCCAGATGGATACATCTTTCTGAGGCTCTTTGCAGTCACATTTCACACATGAGCTCTCCATTCCTTCTCCAAATCCTGCACTGGTATTTCAAAAGAGAAACTAATATATGACAAAAGATTGATGTAAGGTGGAAAAGTCTGAGCCAGAACTTGAAAATGATAATAGAGCAAATGAGAAATAATTTGCTTACTGTGAAATAACTTGCTTAGTGTAGAAAACAGGGCAGGGGAGAAAGGCGAGATGGAAAGAAACCCATGCATGAGGGACTGCCTAATGTTTYTGAAGAAGCAGATAAACAAAGAGATGTAGGGATACAGGGGCTTGCAGGGCTGTAAGTTGTTGTGCTGTTATCACCAGTCCTGGGTTCAATGAACAAGAGAGTCTACTGTTTTTGACGCTACACCCATCACCAAGAGCAGTAATGCACAACGGCAGTGGGACCTGCTCACTAACTCGGTGGCGATGTGGAAGGGAGAGCGCAATGTGTGGTATGCGAAATCCCCGCGCTGACACACCACTAGTGACTGCAGTGATTTGCAGTCTGTAATTTTGAAATGAGACCATACAGATTGTTGATTCTTTTTTTTTTTTCCCCAAAGGTTTTCAGTCCTATTTTGAACTAACAGCCAAAGAGCATGGCTCATTAGGCACAAGGGTGTTAATTACCTGGCAGGCTGTGCTCTTGAGCTTTCACTGTATAGAAATACACCCACCTAATCTTTATGATCCAAATGACTTTATGTACCTTCTGTTAGGCATGAATAACATCTTCCCTTAAATCTTCCCATTCATATGCAAATAAACAACATGGAGGTCTTGCCAATGTCCGCTTCCTCATATTTCAAAAAAGCTCAGTCATCCTCTGCTTTTCCAAGCCACCAAGCCTGTATTAAAAACACCTTCTTTCAAAATCGGTTTTATGGAATTGCTGAGTTTCATGGTAAAAGAGAGGGTAAGGCTGGCAAACCAGCTGTGGGCAAATAGATGAAAACCATAAAGATCAGAAAAGGGCAATGTATAATCACCCCGATAAAAAACATTTTTACAGTTACTGCTAAGCTATTGGGAAATAACAAGTTGCCTTCACTCCCCTTGACTGTGGGATACTATTAGCCAGAATGAAATAATTAAAATTATTCAGACTGGACAGTTTAAGTCTCCTTGCCATTCCCCAGCTCAGCTTCCCCAGCCACCTGTCTGTCTGGGATTCCCAGGCCTGCAATATGTGCAGAGATGCCTTGCACACATGCACAAGGCTCGATTCGGTAAGCATGCACAGGATTTGCTGCGCAGACCCTGTAGAGCCGACCTGCAGCTGCACAGCGACCATTAGCCGAGGACATCGAGATGGCTGGCAGCCTGCTTAGAGTTCCTTCTGGATATTCAGAGGTCCTGTGTATATGTGCAGGGCCTTCAAATTGCATCCAAAGTTTCTAGGAGGGAAAAAAACCTCACATCTGGAAAAGACCCAGACACAYGCCAGCCCCAACTACACATCTGGCTATAATACACCCAAGTCCCATCCTTCTGACCAAGATGAGCTAGTCCACTGCAACCTAAGCAGGGACAAGTAAAGAGGGAGATGTACCTGAAATCAGTGYGCGACGGGTGTGAAAGCCCAGGCTGACAGTGCCAGCACTGCTCCAGTCCGTGCATCCTGTGGGACTGAAGAAAAAAGAAGGAAAAGGATCACACTGGGATCTGCCAAAGGCGCACATCACCCTCAGGGCAGAACCTGGAGGTGGGAGCCACCTTCATGGGTGGCCGGGAGGGTTTTCCTCCAGGTAGTAAAATAGAAGAGGTGGTGTGAGACACAGGCAGCTTCAGCTTGGTTATTCAGGATTCAGCCCTTGAGCTGCTGCGTGTGTGTGTCCTCTGCAGCATTTCCCCACATGCATCCCGAGGCACGTCACGTATGGCACACTGGCTAAGCTTGGAGGGGACAATGAGAAACAGAGAAGCTAAGCATTTTTATGAGCGGCAAATTTAACTCACCTGTGTGCATCCTCTTGCCAGGCCAACAACTTAGGCCTGGAGTGCGCCTGAACAGGATAATTTTCTTTCCGAGACAAGAGGAGATCCTCAGTGCAGAAGAAGAAACCAGAGCTGCCAAAGCACCAGACTCTGTAAATGGGAACCTCAGGATCAATAGAAAACCAGGAAGAAAAGAAAGAAAAGAGAGTTATGTTCTCTCAAAATAACAGAGCATAAAATATAATTGAAGCGGATGCAGGTAAAGCTGCCCATGGGAAAAATGTGCTAGCACTTTCTCGTTATTACTTTGGTACTGCTGTGTATGCAAGCGACTGTGTCAAGGGCCTGTCTGTACAGAATAACTAGCTGGAATAAAGAGAATATATTATTTGACACAGTTTGCCATTCATGCCTCTGCTTTGCTGGTTCTCGGGTGTTAAAGGGGTTTTTTTACTGCAGCCAATGTCTGCGTTGCAAAACGCTGTGGGCATTCACAGCGCCAGGCACGCGTGTACGCAGCATGGTAAAGTGAACGGGGAAAGTGTTAATCCTGATAGAGCTGCAGCTGTTCTCATTGCTTCTGCAGCCATTTCTAAAACATGCTTTTTTAATTAATAAGGAAGTCAGTGGAAGAACAGCATTCACAGGAAGCACTGTAGCTGGTGCAGATAGGTATCTGTAACATGCAGGTGGTACACATGCTGTGGCCAAACTTTTAAATCAGCTCGTTTCATTACTCTTCAGGTTTCCAAGCTGCCTCTTTCATGACTTATTCATACAAGGTATTAAAAAATAATGGGCAGAGAGCTGGTGAGGATGGAGATGGGGAAGAAGTTGTTCTGGGAGACAACTGTGTGTGCCTGAATCAGAGCCCAATGACTAGCCCGCCGGTGGATTGTTATATTTGTTCTTTTGCTTTCACAAAGCCAAGCCATTTCATTTAAGTTTGGTCCTTCAGTGCTGGGGCCATGCCAGAGGCATCCTGCGCTGCGGCTGGGTGGGCGCCCAGCCCCCCGGGGCCCCTCGCACGCGGCTATTCGGGATTTTGCAGACACACTCTAATGCGCCGCAGGGAAACCCCAGGTTTAGTGCAGCTTTGAGCGGGGAGGCTGGTGCCCGGCCTGCACACAAGGGGCACGTCATGCCGGGGGCGGTTAGTGCTGCCCCTTGCACACCCTTGTGCCCCCCAGCACCCTGCGCACCCCTGTGTACCCCAGCACCTCTCTGTGCACCCCTGCACACCCCTGTGCACCCCAGCACACCCCAGAACCTCTGTGCACCCCAACACCTTGCACACCCCTGTGCACCTCTCTGTGCACCTCTGCGTACCCCAGCACCCTTCTGTGCACCCCAGCACCTCATGTACCCCAGTACTTCTGTGCACCCCAGCACCCAGCACAACCCTGTGCATGCCTGTGCACCCCGGCACCCCTGGGCACCCCTGTGTACCCTTGTGCCCCCCAGTGCACCCTGTGCCCCCAACACCCCAGTGCCCCCCGGCGCCCTGCACGCCCCTGTGCACCCTGGGGGCGCTGGCTGAGACCCCGGCAGGGTGCTGGGAACAGCAGCAGCGGGCGCGTGGCTGGCACAGCACCTGCAGCACCACTGGTGGGAAAGGGGAAGAAATCTGGCAAACTCCCCACCTGAGGGCACGAGGACGCACACACCCTCCTGCTCCGTCAAATTCTCCAATTTCCTCGCTTCCGCTTCAGCACGCAGAGTTGTTGCTATTTCCATTCACACCCGGGCAGCGGCTTCTGCAGGTGAGGGGACTCGATTTGCCACCTCTCGCTGCAAAGGCGCCCCACGAGCCCTGCCTTGGGCTGGCAGGTTTCTGCCTGCCCCGGGCTGCAGCGCCGAGCTGGAGCGAGGAACCTTGAATGTGCCTTAGGCAGAGCCCGGCACCCTCCGAACGAACGGCCTGCCTGCAAGACGCCCCGGCTGGCTGCGGGGCCCCGGGCCCCCTCCCTGCAAAAGCAAAGCTGTCAGGTGGCCGTTCCCCCCTCTGCTGATGGCCGGTCACGGCAGCCATCCCTGCCCGCCGTGAGCCCCTGCGTGCCTCGCAGACACGTGCGCGGAGCCCGCGGAGACGGCTCCAATCTCTTTGGCAGCCGCGTGTGTTTTTTTAATCCCTCCGCCATACAGAGCRGCTAAAATCCCCAACACAAGTGGCAACTCTGCAGCATGTATCTGACTTAATTACAGTAATTATATTGCCTGCGTGCGCTCCTATAAATCAGCGGCAGCAGATATGTAAGGAGCCGTTTCCTGTTCAGCAGGTTGCTCCCCACTGCTCAGATCTGCAACCGCAGCGCGGAGGTGCTTTGGAATAACATCAGCCCTGCGGGAGCAGCGCCCCTTCCCGCAGGGCAAGAGCCCGCTCCAGAAAACTCAGGCTACAGGCGCTCGTGCCACAAAAACTCAAGCTACAAGGATTTAATTAATAATAAAGAACCACAGTACTTAACGGCAGCGGCACTGCCGCTTTCTACAACGCGATGCAGGTGTGTCCTAGACTGTGCCCAGTGTTAAAATGAGACAACAGCTGAAAACAAGATCAGTCTGGGGACCTCTTTCAACACTAGTCTATTTATTTATTTTAAAGAAAGTGGTGTGAATTTTCGATAGCTCCATATGTGATTAGAGGCCTCAAATATACAAGCTTACACCTACAATTTTGTGATATTCACCCTGAGACACTCCTGTGGTTCAGGGAAGCAATGAAGATTAGACACCTGCTCCATGACTTCGACAGGACTTTCACATGTACTTAGGTGCTCTCCTGAACAGAAACACATCCTGACATCTTAAAGTGGGTCTATAATGTGCCTTCCCCCAAATCAGGAGCCTGCTTACAACAAAAAAGAAAAGTTTTGCACCCTCATCTACCTGGAAAGTTTAAAAACTTACATCTAAATGTGCGGATTTGTTCTAAGTATGCAATGCATGGGCACAATGTTTAGCCTTCTTACAGCTGTGCTTTCCCTTTTAAATCTCAGCTTCTCAAATTAAAAGAAAAGCTAACTACAATTTCAGCAGATAGCATATGCAGAGCTCAGGAATCACTTAACTGTTAAATAACACAAACAAGGCAGCAATTCAGAGCTCAAGGCAAATAAACACTTGCCTGAAATCTTCTATTCCAGGATTACACACTGTCAACCCAACCCAAAATTTTAGCCATGCTATATAATTTATCATATATTATATAACCCTCCCTTTGCATTTTTTCCCTCCCCACTAATCGGCATTAAACATTTTGCATTTTTCATAGGGTTCAACACGAGGGGGATTTTCCCACCGGGGCTGGGCTGGCAGGGTGTGTGCAGGGCCTGCAGTGGCATCTTGCAGCACCCGGCCACGCGGGGCACGCGGAGCAGGGTGCACGGTCCCCCGCGCCGCCCCCGACAGCCGCCCGCCGCCGGTGCCCTGCCCTCACCCCCATGGCCCCTGCTGCTGCTTCCCCGGCCACACTGAGCACCGACCCTCTTGCTGCTGGCTTCTTGGAGGGGAGGGGAGGAAGAAATGAAACAGCTGGACTAATTTATTCCCTGTAAATGTAGGGTGCCAAAAAAATTATGAGACGCAAGGCAGTTCTGATCTATTGCACCAAAAATAACACGAAAACAAAAGTAAAAGATTTTATTCATTAGGTGATTTCTGTGTTCATTAAAAAAAAAAAATCACATTTCCCAGAGCAAAATAACTAGACAGCCGTATAAATTCAAAGCAAGTGATGTCACCCTTCCCGACCATGTCTGGGACATTCCCATGTATATCGTCAGCTGCCTTAACATTTAGGCTCAGACCGGCAGTAACTGCTACGTAGTTGTATAAAAGGTGGCACCATTACCATCATTGTTTAAAAGGGAAAAAATTAAGGAAGGTGCCCTACCAAGGCTGGGAGGAAAAAAAAGGAAAAAAAGAAAGAGACATAAACATTGACCTCCAGAGGCCAGTCCTGGCTCTGAGCAGGTGCCAGCCTCTCACCGGGCATCAGCTTAAGGCTTGTCCCTGTCCTTACTCAGCATTTTGGATTACAGTCACAGAGTCCTTCCTTTCAGGCATCTTCATCCAAACCTTTTAATGGATCCGGCTTCTGCAGGGAGCACCAGCTCCAGGCCAGCCCCGCTCTGCAAGGGGCTCCACCAGGAAGACGGTCCTGCTGAAGACAAGAAAAGCTCATCACTTATGTTATGCAGAAATGCAAATACTGTCCTCCATCTCATACACCCCTCCAATTAATCAGTAGTGCGGATTTAACAAGAACCTATGATCACAGGCGTCAGGATGAGGGCTTATATTTTTTATTTCTTGCCTATGTTTAGTTATGTTATAACTTCCTTATAGACATTTACGTATCTTCTGCAAGTTTCGCAGCAGTTTACAGTTTGAGACATTATGCGAATATAGTTAGGAAATGTTAATCTATTTTCTAGGTTATTTGAAGTTATTGAATAAAACTCAAAGCTAACCTGTCTTCCAGTCCTTTAGCACCTTTTGCTAGCAGAATAGTGTGATCAGTGCAGAGTCCTTCGTTAAGTCTCGTTGCTCTTTTCAGAACTGTCTCCGACTTTGCCTAGTAAGTATGACATACAAAACCAGACCTGCTCCTTCAGCTGTCTATAGCTGTATATACATGTCATACAGATGATACAGTCTTTGTACACTTCAGTGTATCTGTCCATTTGGCAGTGTCACAGTAGTAGAGTGGGTCACAAGCTGAACGTGAGCCAACCACCCGACCTTTCTTTTTCTGCCAAACTGACCTTTAATACCTCTCTTTCCAATTTGTGAAGTTTGTCAATTCTGTCCAATCTGTCAGGATGATTTTGAATCCTAATTGCACCCTTCAGCATGCTTGCAACCCCACTGACCTCAACATACAACACACTTTCTCTCTTTCCCTCCCTGCTTATCCTGCCTGAACTAGATTGCAATGCAGTGACTCATGCCCAAAATCTCTCTAACCTCATGTATGCTGCAGCTTTGATTACACACACTGTGATCTTTGTCTTCTTCTATTTTCCATACTTCTTGCATTAATAAGCAGACGCCTAAACTGACAAGCAGACTGAGCAGACTGGTGTCGAGTTTCGAAAAGTGTGGAACGTGTCAACTCTACAACCAAGTCAGTCTTAGTTCAGCTGGAATCAATCACAAAACTTCTTGCAACTTCAAACAGCACTAAGGCTTGGCCTATTAGATTAGTTTGCTGAATTTCTTGTTTTTATTTTTGTCAGGGGAAGCATGTTGAGTCAAGGACTTCTGAAAGCCATGTCATATAAACCAGACTGCTCACTGGCAGTCATATGCTCATTTATATTTTGCATATAAATTCTACAATCCAACAATTACTGCTAAACTCTTTTTTTTTTGCTCTCTCTCTCCAAAAGAAGAAAACACAAGACACAAAAGGGTTATTTCTTTAAAAAAAACAATATTTTTACTGTAAGCACTCATAAGAAAACATATAAAATAGTAAAACAGTAGACCATCTTCTCCATGGGGCCATGTATAAGCACCTAAGGCATGTTTTAAAAGTATATGTGCTGTGAAAGTAATCTCTACACATACAGAAAGGTTTTACAGTTTTAAAATTGTATTGTATTTATATTTAAACCAATGCTGTGGATGTTTTCGAAGAAAAGCTCAAATATAATATAAAGAGGAAGAGAGAATAGTACGACCTGCCTAAGGCTTTAAGAACAATTCTTTTCCCCTCTAACTTGCTGTTCATTTTCACATGAGGAAGAGCAGGATTTGAACCCCTGTTAGAAACAGTTTTATGTTTAAGTTTGTGGAATTAAGTGGTTATTTCACATTGCTTAGTGCACTAATGTCACCTTCTAGATGAGACTATAAAACTCTGGTCTGGTGACTTCAGAGCCCCTCAGCTCAGCAGCACCTCACCCCAGGACCAGATTCAGTGCACTGAAGCAGTGATCTCTATGGTCCAGACTCTAAATGTAAGCGTTAAGGGATGAATTTCACAGTCAGGAAGATAAAGTTATGGTAAGCTTTGGTAAAGACATTAAAGTGAGAAAAAGGGTTGTCCATCCCCAACACCTTGATTTCTCATTAAACTAGAGCAAAGAGGGAAATTAAAACTAATTTAAGACATTAATACCCATCTACATTAAAATTCAAGTTGTCACAAATCATCTTACTTCAAGTCTTTAGTTCAAGTCTTAGTTCAAGTTCTATTATCAGAAAGGGTTATTTATACCATAACAAATAGAAGCCTTACATTTTCAGGTCATTTTTTCACCATTCCCATTTAACCTTTTGGTTCCATTTTAAGCAATAAGGAAGTTGGGGTTAACTTATACAATACACTCACTCCATCCAGCCATGCTGGAGTCGCACCAGCGCTGTCTAGTTCTGTTCTCAGTTGCAGTAAATACTACCGTCATTCACACTAGCATAAACAGTTCACTCTGCTGAAGCGAAGAAACTGTCCCATTATCAGGAACTTCAAGGGATTCTGCAAGGTATCCAAAGAAAAATGATAGCCACGTGAACAAGTAAAAGTTCTGCCTTTAGGGATTTCAGTAAGAACTGAAAAGTTCCTAGTGACTTAAAGGATCTTGTCCCAAACAGGAATATCTGTAAACATAGTAAGTCAAAGATGAAATCTTGTGTGAAGACAGAAAAAAAGAACTCATACATAGCAAAAAAAACCCCAAAAACAAAACAAACAAACAAAAAAAAAACCCTAGGAGAGCAATGGGAATCACAGAACAAGTTCAGCAATGGAAATGTGTATCAGAAGAATGTGGTACTTGAAAGCAAGTGAAAATCTGTGAAAGAGATCTTTCAGAAAGTTATAGCCAGTGAAACACTGAAGCTTTTTTGGTCCAAGAAGATGCACACAAATCCTAAATATAAAGTGCTCCCACAATGACATGCCTAGTTAGGATTCTGTGTAAAAATACAGCTTCCAACCATAGAGTTCCTTATGCCATGGATGTTTTCAGTTCGACAAGAAATTACCAATTGGCAGATCTGAAAATACTCTTGCTATATGTGCTCTTGAAAGAATAAAGGTTGTAAGCCTGAAAAGAATGAAATTTGGTGCTCAGTAAACAGTCTAATATAGAGAACTTCTATTAAACTCTGAAAATTACAATTTTACATTATTTTGCTATTTTCTGTGTGCAAAGGAGCCGGTTCATCACAGAGCCACAGATCCTTTCAATGACTAGAAGTAACTGGTGACCTGAAAAATCACAATCCATACAACCCAACATTGAACTGAGTAGCAATTGTTTTGTGAGTTGAAAGAATGACTCCTCTTATAGCCTTAAAATTCTTGATGACATAACTCAGTCCTTCCTGTCACTGGTGGGGAAGAATGGTTTCTGCTGCAGTAAGAACTCAGTGCTTCAGATGTACTGTTCTTCRTCTTCATTCATGAGCAATGACCACTTGTCACCTTCCTCCTCCACAAAACCATTATGTCTTGGCAGCTTGTCTGAAGTCAAGGAAGAGAGAGACACTTGACTAATCTGATCCCAAGGAGCTGGTCTGGATGAATCCCTCCTCCTATCATCCATTCCAATATGAACACTGATTTGGGAAGGAGTAAGTGGCTTCATGTGGCCTTGGGCTTGTGCTTCATAACTTTCTGCATCTGGCTTCTTATAACTAAGAAGAGAAGGAGAGAAGTTTAGTATCAAGAGGTTGATTTACAGAAGTGAATTCAGCATTAGAACATTTCAGACACTTCCGATAATTTAAGTGAGAGCTGCATTTCAGAAGCAATGTTTAATGGCTAAGAGTCATACAGCATTAAAACATTTTAATAGGAAAAGAGATTGTCAAGACAAGGTACTTTAAAAAAAATTATGAGCTTGCTGAGTTATGAAAGGGTTCATAGTAGGCAGTTCCAGCAATTGCAGGGGAATGGACTTGATGACCTAAGAGACACTTTCTAATCTGATATATTCCAGGTCAAAGAAAGCCCAGCAATGGCAAGTATGTATGGTCTTCTTCACATACGTTATTGTGTTCTTTGGAACCTAACTTCTATTTATTTGAAGTGAAGCTTCTAGAAAGATAATTATCCTACAGAGCATACTGCAATACAGTTTCCTTGAAACCAAATATGTTTTGGGTGATTTGTCAATATGTGACCATAAAGATGCCCAGTACTAAACATATCAGGTTAAGATCGAAAAAAGTGGAGAATAAAATAAACCCTTAATAAAAATGTCTCATCTTTTAGATAGCTACACACAGATCTTTTTTTAGGAGGAAAAGCCTGTAGTGGTATGGCTGATCCTGCAAACACACATAAGCACATATGTAGTTTTTATTGAAGTTAATGGTCTCATTGAGCATTTGAAGGATGAGAAGCATGATGCCTTAACAGACTTCTCTTTTTGGAGCCAAGGATTAGACAAAATGACCCCAAACTAAAGGACTGTCAGGTACTTTTGGGTATACAAAGCCCAAAGTGCTGTCTCTAACTTGAGTCCCATCAGCTGTACTGTCTATGGTTCCCCAACTGCTTAGTGTAAGACAACTTGCCATTTCAGCTGCAGGGAAGACAGCACTACAGACACTGAAGAAGCTGCCATTGCAGCTGATCCCATCCAAGGCTGAAGCACGAGGCCAACAGGCATGAACACGCCTAGCAAAAAAAAACATGGACACATCATCAGCTGGTGCAGCTCATCCTGATGTAGACACTTCTGTCCCTGTATAAGTACAGAACAGATCAGTAGTCCTACAGAGTGACTAGCTGAGACCTCCATAAACACACATAGATCAACATATATTTACTTAATTTTAAATATGTCTCTTCAGGTGCAAGGGATGGTCCTTGCACAGACTCAGCTATATAAGACTGTAACCACAAGGTAAGACTGGCTGTCCCTTCCAGCTATTCTGCGTGTATGAAACAAAGCAAAAGCAACAGAAAGACAGGGTAAGGGTCCAGGCAAAGGATGGAAAAATTACTGATAAAGAAGACTGCCTGAGGTAGATTTTAAGGAGAAATTTGGAGCCTGAGAAGATGTCTGACAGAAGCAGAGAAAATACAAGCAGCATGAGAGAAAGTGTGTGATTTGGATTGAATAAAAGAGTGAGCACCCAGAAGTGCAGTGAGATCTCTGATTAGAGTTGATTTTGAATATACAGAAACTAATCCCCAAGTATTGCTATGTGAAATAATACCCTAAGTTTCATTTTAACATATACAAATTTATTCTTAAGAGTTTAAAATTTGGGGAAGAAAGATTTCTTCTATCGGCATGAAAAAAAACCCAATATATTTATTTTTTCCTCCTTTTGCCAAGTTCTAAAGACTCCAGGAACTTCCCTTTACATGCTTGAGCAGGACATTCTGCAGGAGTCACCATAGAGCTCAATTGTGCTGCCGTCTTCCACAAACTAAGTTCTGGCAGTCACCTACCTGCTGCTATGGGTATTCCAAGCAGATTATAAATTAAGGCAAGAATCAGATTTATTCGTATTCTTCGTACTGTTCTCTTTGATAAGTGAATACTGGCAACTACATCCAGCAAGTCATTCTGTAAGACAGAAGAGCAGTGAAAGGGTTTTCCACATGCAGTCCTCAGAATAGCAAACTAAAAAGAGGAGTGTCAATGACAAAAGGGGACAGGTCAAAATTACAGTGCTCACTCGGATAAGAACAACATCTGCTGCTTCGATGGCAACATCAGTGCCTGTTCCAATCGCAATTCCAATGTCAGCCCTGGCTAGTGCAGGGGAATCATTGACTCCATCACCAACCATGGCGACCTTTCTCCTCTCATTTTGGAGTTCCTGGACCTTTGCAACCTTGTGAGAAGGAAGGACTTCAGCAAAGACTTTTTTGATCCCAACCTAAGTACAAAGAAAGAAACACACCCTTGTTGATGATACACTTTCACGTTGAAAGGAAGAACCATTTGCTGTTCTGGGTAAAGGGGAAACAAAGGAAGATCACTCAAACTAAATTCTGGTGGAGGCAGCATTTGCAAGCTTGCACAGAAAGCTGAAGAGCTGCATGCCATTTTCATAAGAAGGGGACTGATTACAGCCACCTTCATCTTCACTGCAGAAACACTGACAAACCATGCTCTGCCCTTAGCATCATGCCCCACAGGGCTTCTGAAGTCCTATTGCCTGGGCAAGATATAAAGGTTTTGATGGCTAACAGAGCCAGTTTTCAAAATAATCATGCTACTTGATGCATATGCACCAATAAAGCTTTCAGTAAAATGCAACATAGCAGCCATATATGATCAAGCATCTACGCTAGAGGTACAGGCTCTCTTTTAAAATTTCACAGAGTAAGATTTTTTAAAGCTTTTAGCACTGGCTCAACTTTTTTCCATTAGAAAAGAAGTCAGTCCCCAAAATTCAACGGAAGTATAGGTTGGCATGTACTAAGCTTGTTTGAAAACATCACCTGATGTGCCTGTAACAATAAATCAAAGCTAGTTTCTGAAAGATTCCTTTTCGTAAGAAAGAAAGGTGGGGTGGGAAAGCACTTTAACCACAGCCGAGCACAAAGGCAAAAGAGTGAATCAGAATGTGAGAAGGATTAAAGCATGACACTGAGAAACAAAACAGACCTCACAACATATGGGAACATGTATATCACAGTGTTGGCTGAGTTAGCAGTTTGGTGGGTTACCTGAGGAATGGAAAGTAGCAGAAGGTAGAATAAAAACAGACCAGTGAAAAGGGAAAGAGGGAAATGGAGATGTAGAGGGTGGAAATGTAGCTAGATAATCCCCCACTTCTCTTTAGTGAGAGAAGGATTGGATCCTAAAGGAACTTCCCTTCATCACTAACAAAAAATAAGACTGCCTTTCAGTGAAAAGAAAAAGGAGGCTTCAGTTCAGGAATGGACTAATTACTGCAAGAAACTCCGTATCCCGGGAGAAGTACTGAATGCTTGTCCACAATTGCATCGGAGGCTCCTTAATGCAGTAGCTGGCCTTTACCATAGCCAGGCTATAAGATCTGACCTGATTTTCAGTCTAATTGAAGAAAAGATAGTTTTTCTTTAATACATCTACGGAAACTCTGAATTCCCCCTCCTAACTCAGCAGCATAAGCAGAGTTTTAGAGCCCCATCACGCATTTTTTTTAACACAAACAAGAGGTTTGTGAAATCCTTTTGCCTACCTGAGTAGCAATAGCTTTTGCAGTTTTTCTGTTGTCCCCTGTTATCAGCACCACATCTATTCCCATGTTTTTCAGCGTGTGCACAGCAAGGGCTGCCTCCTGCTTGACGGTGTCTGCTATTGCGATCATGCCACACAACACACCTTCACAAAGAAACATCCTCTCATAAACAGAGCAGTGGGAAGCAAAGCAGCAGCAAGAGAGCAAGAGTTTCCCTCCATCACACCTTGCTGACTTGTAAAATAAACCATTCTGAGCAATATTCACATTCACAAGCTTGAACAATTGTCCAGAGTTTTCTAAGGTCTGGTCTTTCTCACACACATACTTCTCATTTTTCTGTTTCAGCAGATAAATGTCTCTTCCAACACATATTGACTGAAAGTTGCATCCATGTTTCCTTCACATGATTTACAAGAATCTCATACTGCTTTATTATTGCACATTACCTTTCAAAAGTCAGGGCTAAAGTAAGTTTTGCACCCCTGTATCTTCAGTTGCTATCATTAGCACAGACAGAAATGCCGACTATATATCAGGGCCCTTATTTTCATGGTAACAGCATCTGATTTTGCTGTACCATTGACGGTGCCCAGGCTGAGACATGCAAGTGCCTCTGAAAATTGCTCTGTGGGAGCAGCAAGAATATTTATTCAGTAATTGAGTCAGAAGCCCCATATCAAGATCATAGATCCACTGCCAATCTATTACCATTATAGCAGTTGCTCATATTGAGGTATTGTCTAGGATCCCTTCCTGCGTAGCACAGAACATAACCCCTGGGGCAAAACTCATTTAGTCTAATCTAGTGTTTTCTCTTGTCCTTGAATGATCTAAGCAATTGTCATGTTTATTCATGAAATGTTTTGAAATCAGTGATGCAGTAGGTCAACTTGTAATCCTCAAGTGATATGAAGTCATTATGGGACATGGGTGTGCCATCGCACACCTAGCACTGGCACTGCTTTTCTGAACAACAGTCCTGGACAACAGGAGGTTCAGAAATTAATACTTATATTAAAAACTACCCAAGAAAATCTTATAAACGTTGTTTTGAGGTGAAAGCTTCTTTTTAAGAACACCTTGATACTTAACAGATCATAAACAGTTTTGTGCTAAAAGGAAAGTAGTTTGTCACTAACGCTAAGACACGGATCAATTACTTTAGTTTGCTTTTATCCTTTTAACAGTAGTATCAATTGATATTTATTAAGTCACTTCAACAGCAGTTACCATCTATAGCCACTAGTATAGCAGTCTGTCCTTTGGTTTCATGGTCTGTCATTGCATCATTAATATCATTTGCAATATGCAAGCCATTGCGCCGCATCCACTCACGATTCCCAATCAACACCGAGTATGTATGAGAAGCTGATGGACCTTTGTGTACAGACAAAAGAAAAATGAGCAACTTAAAAATTGTGGACACAAGCCAGAGATGTTTGAGAATGACAGCGTCAAGCTGCATTAGTTACAGAAAAATACTCTGGAGATGTTTTCTTAAATTATTTTGAATTCTGCCAATGACCRTATCTATGACACTTTATCTGGTGACCTGTCAGATGGCATTAGCGTTGTTTGAAGTGCTGCTGTCATGGTCAGACAAAAACTCATAGACACTATCTGAAGAGAGCCTCATAAAACCTTTCTGCTTCAAGACTCACTTTTGTGCCTGTTTATACATAAGTACACAGGAGATCGGTGGCATGAACTTAATGGAAGTATTCACATGTATTTATCCTTGCACAGTTGCATTGTTTTTCTAAAAGGTGCAGTATTCACATTTCATAAATGCCATGCTGCATTGTTCTCACAGCTAATGACTTATTTTAAATATAAAAAGTATTTGGGGTTTAAAAAAAAAGTAGTTTTCTTCTAACAAACAATAAAAACAGCTTGCAGAGTACCTCATTATGAATTCAATCTAACTTCATAAGAGCCCTGTGAAGCAGGTAAGAAAATATTACATTAACACCATTCACAAATGGCATAGTTATGATGATTAAAGTCCTTATTTTAATTATTCTAATAGCTTTCCTCAAAAGGTCAGGAGACAGAATGTCTTCTGAATAGAACTGATGACCTTCTTGGGGAAGGCTTTAAATACTTTTTTCTCCTCTCCCACACTACAAAGAAGCAGAGTGGTTTCCACAGAGCCTGAAACAAAGAGAAATGTATTGACTAAATCAAAACATTAGGCACTGAAACTTGGTTTGCAGATTATAACACATCTTATTATTCATTTGCTGAATAGAATTTTTTTTAAGTAAGTGCTTTGAGAGATATTTGAACAGAAAATGAAAGGTCCAAATTAAGTTGAAACTAAAAGGTAGGAAATAAAATGTAGCATTAAGATAACAGATGAAGAAGATAACTGCTCTAAATGGGAAGATAGTGCTAATTAGCTAACTTTGCTCTCTGCTGGACCATTTTGTTTTCCTAAAGGGAATTTGCTGGGTATGCCTTATTGCCTACTTATTGTATGGATTTTTTGAGCATCCATCTAAATGCATCTAAAATCCTTCTTTAGAAGCATTTAAATCCTTCTTTAGGTTTCTGAATTCCAAACAGATTGAGAGTAGGGGGAGGAGAGAGTTTCAGTTTTCCTTAGGGTGTGTTTTTATCCTTCACGTTCCTTGCCTCTTTCTGCTGTAAATCCAGCTTTCTATTGTTCCTAGTCTGGTAGGATTGTTTTACAGTGGTCAGCACTGTTGGTTCCTTAGCCCTCACGCTGCAACCGGCAGTCACTTTGGGGGCAGACGTACCATCTGGTTCAGAGAGCATGACCAGGGTGTTATCTCCCAGGGGACYGCGGCTGTCCCCACTCCTGTTAGTGTCCTGCTTATTGAGGCTCCCTTCGGCCGTGCCCAGGACAGCTTCAACACCACCGACCTTGCAGCTGATTCCACAGCCTGGGACTGCCTGAAAATCTGTGCAGTAGCCCAGGCTCTGAGTGCCCAGCTCCTGCAGACATAGTCAGAATTCATAATCAGTTTGTGTTGTCACTGTGTTGTACAAATATTAGATAACTCCCACCAAAAAGAGGCCTCATTCCTCCTCTTTCAGACAACTAATTGACTGAAAAGCGTCATGGACTATCAGTAGCACAGAACTAAGAAGAAGGATCTCTGGATGTGCTGTGGTTTAGACTTCTGGAAAGGGACTGCTATACAAATTACATCCAAGTCTCAACCCTAGCACCAGCAAACCATAAAGGATGACTTCTCCAGGTAGTTCAAGAACCAAGCAGTTACAAAGGTGGCTCATGACATCAGCCATGACTAGGAAGTGAAGAGAAATGCCATAAAAATAAACCATATAGCTTCTGAGAAGAAGGAACTTCTAATCAACCTCACAGACAACTGGCTGTAGAGGATCAGGCTTTTTATTTTTATTTATTTTTTATTTAAGTACAGCAAAAAACTGTATCTAATTCTTGGAGTGATCTGACAGGATGATGATACTAAGGAAATTGGGTCCTACTGTTGAGTGAGAGGGAGAAGCTAGTGAGTATATTCAGGTTAAGAGAATGAAACTCCCAGGACACTATGTATTACAAATGGAATGGAAAAAAACACTCATTTATAAAGAAGTTATTCTGGGTTATCTCTGGAATCTAGAATTAACTGCACCTTTCAGAGTGACCTCCATACAATTTAGGAATGATAAAGCTAGTAGTAAGAATTTTAGCAAGAGGTATACAGCACTGTCATTCATACTAGCAATGATCCAGTAATGACTGATGCATGTGATAATTACGGAAGTGTCATGGGAACAAAAAAAGCATATTGAAAACAGAAAATATAAAATGTAAGACAGGCAGCTGGATCATTACCCATACTCTCTTTTTCCTTCTAAATATGTACATTAATTTCTAAACTTTACTGCTAAAGATTTATCATTTGACATTCATACTCTTGCCAATTAATTTTTTCCACAAATCAACTAATGGCCAGAAGCCTGGTGACTTGTGTTAGCAGGAAGGTATTGATTATTTAAGCCACACTTCCTATTTTGGTTACTATATGTGCTTTCACTCCTCTTGAAACATTTGAGGAATACATGCAATATATAAATGACCTTTGAAGATTTGCAAAATTTGCAAAGATGAGTAATCTATTAATTCATTTGTGAAATTCACAAATATCACAGTTTAATATGCAGGTTTGTTTTAAAGCTTTTTGCCTAATCTATTCAGATAAGGAAGTGACTAACAGGAGTGACTACAGTCTGGTAATGTGTGGAATGTCACCACACACATTTGCTTCCTGATATTAGTTCAAACATAAGTACTCCTCCTGCACATATCCCATAATCCATCTTTTCTCTAGATACCCATTATTTGGGGGAAAACTTGGTAAGATTTTGCTTGAGAACTTCACAGCATTACTGGATTATAAAAGCAAAGCTTAGAATATGCCTTCTAGGTACTGTCCAGAGTAAGGTGCAGGATCATAAAATTTGCCAGCTTTCCAGCCTATTACTTTTCAGCCAGGCTTGTCCCTCTGGGACCAGTTCATTTGATACAACATTGCTGCATTCACACAGATCCCCTCAGGCTTGCCATGAAATAGAAAAGCTAGGTACCTCTTTGCAATATTTAGTGACCGCCACTCCTAAAGGATGCTCGCTGCTGGCTTCTGCAGTGCCAACCACGGCCAGTACCTTCTTCAGAGGCAGCAGAGCTGTCTCTCCCAGCAAGAGCACTCGCATGACTTTAGGAACTCCACAGGTGATGGTGCCAGTTTTATCAAACATCACAGTCTTGATCTGCAAGAAATAAACTGGAGTTACTGCCTAGGCGCTGTGAGCATAGGAATGCTCATGTGCTCTGGGCACATAAATACAGGGCAGACCTCAATACTCAGCTGACTGTATCCACGCCAAGAGAGAATAAATCTACAAAAGCTAGAGATTCCTGTACCTTGAATTGTCCACGTGGTAGCTCTCCTTTTGTTTTCTTATTCATTTCCCATGCAGTGATTCCACTGAAGCTACATTTACCATTGTGTACCCATATCAGGATCTTCAGAAAACAGAATTGTTGCAGTGCATAATAATTGCTTGTACTGGCCTTTAGTAACAGACAGCTCTGCATGTGTGTGTCTGTATTCATTCACATACAGGATTCACGTGTACTCGTGTACATTCACATTCACAATAATGGCACCTTAATCACTTTTACTACATGGTATACAATGCAAGTAGGGCCTTTACCAAAATAGTGCATTGCTATGCTAAGCAATAAACAATAGCATTTAGGAAAGAGGATTCAAGACATTATTTGGAGCAGCTGCAAAAAATTTCAGATATAACAAACCAAAACCAACCTCACACTATTCACCAAATTCAACAATCAAGTCATACAGCCCAGTGGGTCCCGAGGAATCCAGCAATGAACCAAGAAACACAGCCCCACATACAGCAAAACCCACAGCTAGAGTCAACTGTAATGCAGAAATGTGAACYGAAAAGCACTGCAAGCTGGGCAATATTTCCATTCCCAGACAGTCTAACCCACCAACCTTGAAGAATCCAACAGCTCCAAACACTGACCCTAGCCCTAGAACCAAGAGGTACAAAAAAGTAACATGTACTAGCAGCCATTTTCTGCTTTTTGCAAAGCCTTGTAAAGACTTCTGGTGTATACTTTATAATGTCCCATAAGAAGTATTATTATTAGTCTGAATAACTTATTCCCATTCTTAACTACCCTTTTCAGTTAAAAAGTTTTCCCTGTGTCTAACCCCAGTCTCCCATAGCATGGTTTAAACTCATTTCTTCTTCTTTTTACTGGCTGTAGACATGTCAAACCATGCATTCKCCTCCTCTTTTCACCAATGTCTTCTGCCTTTGAAGGGTTTTTTCATGTCTGCTCTCCATCTTTTTTTCTCTAAATCACCTCAAATCATTCCATTTTCCTTCTACATCCTATATTTTAAACCACCGATCACGAACAATATATATTTCACCTCAGCCCTTTAAGGAAGGAGGGTTAATACTGGRTTATCAATGTCTTCCACAGAAGAGGTCAAGTGAGTGCAGAAGCCAGAGACCTCTCTCAAGGACATGTGGAGCAGTAGCAGCCTAGCTGCTGTTAGATTTCAGGAACTGGTGGCTTTCCACACTTTGCTGTGACTTTGAATTGTGAAGAAAGAAGGTCAGACCCATCTTCTTTACCTTAATGAGTTGCAACCAAATAAAAAAAAACATCTTGCAGTCTTTCTCTAGACCAGCAGGACTTCTTGGGAAATTGTATTTTATGTAGCCACAGGTAGGTAAACTAAAAAAGTACAGAATGAACTATTAACCTTGTGTGCCATTTCCAGGGGCTTTCCGCCTTTGATGAGAATACCATTCTGGGCCGCAACTCCCGTGCCTACCATCACTGCCGTTGGGGTAGCCAAGCCTAAGGAACAGGGGCATGCGATGCTCAGCACAGTGATTGAGGTCTGAAAGGCAAACCGCAGTACGACTTCAGCTTTTGAAATGTGTTTGCTCTGATTCTGCAAGAAGAGGGAGGAGAAAAAAAAAAGACATATGCATGTTTGCTGACAGGAGATAACACAGGTGTACAATCATCATAGTCATTTCAAAAAACACATTTACCTGGAAACCTCCAGGATAGGAAAGCAAAGTATTATTGTTACTTTAACAGTAGAGAAAGGTCAATGGTATGAATTGTTTATGGCAGTGTTTTCTGGCTTTTTTGCTGTTCAAGCACACATATGCTTCAGGAATTTCTCTCAGACACCTTCACCTCTTTAAGCAATACACCTCCCCCCTCCCAAACACACACTTAAACATGGCATAACAGTCTGGCAAGGCTGCAAAAATTGCCTTAAATCCTGGGCACACTGGATGCACCAGCTATGGGCCAGGGTTTGAAGAGCAAGTCCTGTTCAGAGCACTGCTCGCAGAGGCTGTCCCCTGCACGAGCAGAGGAAGACCTCTGGGAGACCGAAGAGCAGAGTCCTGCTCCGCAGATCGGTACGTGCTCAGTAACTCCAGGAAAGCTGCAGAATGGCCACTCTTGAATTTCTCTTTTTGTCGTGAACACAAACTATTTCTGTACAACACCCAGGCACACTCCGCACCCACGGGGGGCACAGCAGAATTACCCCGTACATTAAGGGGTGAGACAGAGTGAATCTGCTCTCAGGCTCCCAGATGACACAACTTGCTGCCATTTCCCTTACAGTCTAGCAGAGGCGAACCCTATTTCCCGGTGCACAGTTCCCCTCAGCTGCTGAGCATAAATGCACATCCTAAGCATCACAGAAGCTAGCCATCCCTCTAAAGCCAAACCCACTACCTGTCACCAGGAACAAGGATGTTCAAATATTTTCCAGGCATGAGAGCAATTTCTCAGCTCCCTACAAGCCAGCTACAGATCATGTTTAATCCTGATAAAATGCCAATAATTTCAGCTTGTAGGAAACCCATGCAGAACTAAGGGGCAAAGGGACAGGTACATTTAGACTGGCTGATAGATTCTAATTAGTATAATTATCTGTTCTGTATAGAAAACAACACATTGTACAAAAGTATTTGCCAGGTTTGCAACATTAAACCCTGCACACAGAAGATATGCTAATTACACTGGGAGATATCCTAACAGCAAAATTCAACTCTCAGTGAAATTACTTACAGGAAAATATTTCTGAATAATATCAAAATTTATAAAACCAATTGTGATCCATACTATCAATGTCACTGTTGAAATGATGATGATAAATGGAACAAAATATCCACTAAATTTATCTGCCAGTTGCTGGATGGGTGCCTATAAAAAAGAAAAACAGGTATTTGGATGTTTTTATGATCAAAACACATAAATATGCATGGTTCATGAAAATATCTAATAGTCTTTATTTGATTCTTTTTCGAAGTGTGGAAAAGCACATGATTTTCTGAACCTTGCAACCAGGTCAAAATATAGAATCTTTTCTGATTTAATCAAAATTTGTAAATAAGGTTTCCTTTTCTGTTTTTATTATTTTTACCTTCGACATTTGAGCTTCTTCCACCAATTTCACAATTTGTGACAGGGTAGTGTCATTCCCAACATGAGTTGCATTAACAAGAACTGAGCCATGTGCATTTATAGAACCAGCAATCACTGTGCTCCCAGGCTTTTTAGTGACTGGCATAGCTTCCCCTGAGAAGAAAAGGTATGAATAAATGAACCAGACCAGTGCAAATATCCATGATAACAATTAACACAGTCCATTAGCACACAGTTCATTGTGTGCTACCAAAATCAGCTATTCTAAACAATAATAGGAAGAAATCATGTATTTTATATCTCTGTCTAGTGAAGACATTTGTAAGTCTATAAACCCTTTTCCAAGTTTAGTTTCACAGCAAATGCCTTAGCTGAAACGTCTTGGGCTCTTCCTTCTCATCCCATCCGAGATCCAGGGCTCCCAATCTCTCATCTCCAGAAACTTGGTCCCCACCTACAAACCCCAGGGGTGTTTTTTTCCCTCCCACAGAACACAGATGCTGGCACCCTGCTCTGATATTTGATTCTTCCCAATACAGATGAACAGTCTCCGCTCCCAGATTTTCCTAAAATAGTTAGGTGACAGTTTACCATGCCTTCATTGGAGCCTTAAAGCAAATGGGAGGGGAAATATTTCTTATTAATTGTGTATCTTGGCCAAGAAATGCATCACAAAAAACAGTCAAAGAGAGGGGGTTACTGGGAGAGAAGAAAGACAGTTCCGGGGCACCCAAGATACAGGCTACTAAGAAGGCAAGAGAGAAAAACCTAGGATAAAATTTCTCTGTGTATTATGTGCATAAAAACTGTGATTTGTCACCAGCACAGGTTAAAAGCACATACTCTGCAGCCTGTGAATGGGAAGACACAGTACAGATCCTCAAAACACTCTGTTTGGAAGCAGCGTAGGAAAAACAGATGGCTCAGCCAGCACTGCGTTCTGTGATCCCACTTAAAAACAGGTCAGAAACTAGATCTTATGTCTTATGCTTTCCCGCTTTCCTTTTCTCGTGTAGAAATGTTTAGCAATACTAAATCAGCAGATGAAGTCAGTGTGGGCCATATAATGCACTTCCCAGCTCTTTATAAAATTACTTCATAAATGAAGGAATTTGGACAAGGTTTTAGTTGATTAACTAGACAATATTCAGTTCAATATTTAAAAACACAACAAGGCTGAGCAGTCCTCTGTCAAATGCAGACAGCAGCCTGGAACATCACTACCCTGCCCAGTGCAGTACCCACCAGAAACCTCCAAAGCTGGGGTGAACAGGAACCAGAAGTCTTGCTCCAGAACGCAAGAGCCCTGACCCTTGGCTTAAAAGTAGCCATTTTGCTCCAAACCACCAAGCTACAACTCGTCCTGGCTTTTTGACAGATCAGTAATGGAGGGAGAAGGCAAACTCTGTCTTTTCAAAAATACTAGCTCTACAAAATCTGTATTTTCTCTGTTCTTAGGGTTACCGATAACAGGCGATTCTCTTAATTTTAAGGGTGTCTCTGTTCCTTAACCGAAATAAATAAGTAACTAAAACACTCAAGCCAGTGATGATGTTTTTAGATCCTTTAACATATTTGTAAGAAGAGTTGCACAAGCAAATATACATAAAATAAAGGGAAAATTTCAGAAGCTGTGAAAAAGTCCTGTGATGCTTAAAAAACACCAGTTTGGGAGGCTTGCTTTCCCTCTCCTGGCTCACTTGGCAATCCCTGTTGGAAGTCCTTTCTGGTTCCCACGCACACACTCCAACATACCAGCATTACTTCCTCATTGCCCTTCAGAAGTTACTTCTGAAAAGGTACCAGTCCTGCAAATATATTTCAGAGGAAACTCCTACCAGATCTCTGGAATAATAACAAAACTGTTTAGACTTCACCCATCCTGTCAGTAGATTAGTAAAAGGAACCAAATTGAGCAGAGATTCCTCAGTTTTTTCAGGGTGTGTTCAGACACCAGATTTGGATTCGAGCTCACAAAGGCCAGGCACTATGTTCATTAAGCTCAGAGGTTATTCAAACAACAGCTTTGGGTTTGGGTCTGTTCTCTTTTCTTGTAAGAAAGAGTTATAGAAGATTCCACTTTTTTGCCTAAGTGTAAGGAAAGTTACCAGTAATAAGAGATTCATCTGCCATAGAATTGCCTTCAATGACTTTTCCATCCACTGGGAACTTTCCACCAGGAACAACCTTTACGATATCACCTCGTTGAACTAATTCAACAGCTACCTGCTCTTCCCTGTAAAAGACACAAGTAGAACAGACAGATAATTTACTCCATCAGCTTCAAAAGCGTAATAACGCTTTAAAATTAACTGCATCAAGCCTGGCCAGTGCATCCAGACAGGCTGAAGGGGTTTTGGTGAATAAACATGTACCTGACAATAGAGTGGTCAGGTCCAAGAGTCACCACAGTTGCTTCTGTGGCTTGAAGAGATATCAGCTTAGCAAGAGCTTCTGAGGTCTTACTCTAAGAAACAGGGATAAATGCTTGAGATATATTTAGCTACATAAATGCTGATGTTCTAGTTAAAACAATGATCTGTGAGCTCTAAATGACCATAATATAGGCTATTACTCACATCAGAAACGTTTGACTAAAAATTCATCTAAATAGCTTTATTCTATTCTCATCGGAAATACACAATATTTAGTGTGTAGATGAGTTACCTTTGCTATGTGTTCCAGCCATCTCCCGAGGGCAATGAATACAAACAGCATTGGAGGTGTGTCAAAGAAAGTGATAGGACTTTTTTCTGCCTTTTCAGCTATCGCTACCATCAGGATCACACATGAATATACATAAGCAATAGTCGTGGCCAGCACAATGAGCACGTCCATATTGGCTGTCCTGTGCTTCAGTGATTTGTAAGCTTGTACGTAGAAGTACCATCCGCCGAGAAACTGTTGGTGTAAGCACGAAGAGACTCTTATTAAAATCACAGCAATGGAAAGCAGGGAATACATCATACTGCCTATAGCAGAATTATAAACATGTTGTAGATAAGGGAAGGGATTCTTGTCCTGTGCTGTTTTTATATTGCTATAACTTCAGTGGAGTTGTCTACTAGGAGACTGATTCCCTTGTCATCCTCTCACTCGCCCTTCCTTGTTCTCAAAACAACTCCACAAGCTAAATATTGTCACCTTTTTCTCACACAATAGAAAAAAAAGGAAAGTATAGAGGTTTAAGGGATATGCCTACAGTTACCCAGCTAGTTTGCAGCTGATCAGGTTTTTTAATTGTTCTAACGTTATGTTCCCCATTTGGAAATGTCACTGACACAACTTTGGCACAAGTGAGTATTGTGAGCACTTACATAATCAATAATTTATAGGAGAGTGCCACCTCATTCTGTGTAGGTTGTACAGACAAGAGGCCAGGCATAATCCACTAAAGCTTTCTAGTCTCCTAACTCTTTCCACATCAGATTACATAAACGGGAGATGAAAAGAAAGCAAATATCTAGGAAATAGTGTGGACATACCTGAACAAAAGTGCACAGGACAAAGAAGAGAAGATTTAAAACAGATAATCCAGGAATGAGATTCTGTTCCAGCACCATAGATCCGTGGTGCTCGCCATCAGGTATTAGCATATAAATCATTAGGATTAAGACAGGGATACCAAACACTAGGCTGCACAAGAAAGATTTCCTCCACCTGAAAAGTAGAAGCTGTAAATTGCCAGTAGTAGTACACCCCAGCAGTTCCCAGGCCGAACACTGTGCTTGCAGTACAGAGCTGGAGGTATTAGTACCGTACTAACACAGAGGTTGGGATACTTCAGAAAGATCCAGCACTTCACTCCAGGACAATTGCAGTGCCCCCTATATGCTTAAATACCACAGACCTCTATCTAAACTGAAACTAATGAAAATGGACATAAAAGTATTTGCACCAAACAGCAAATCACAAAATTAAATATGCTTTACACAAGTTAAATTAACTGGGGAAAGTGAGGGGGGTGAGTTGTAGGAGATGATCTAGACAAGATCATCAGTGAGAGAAAGAAAGAGAAATACTTACTGCTGTATTTCCTTTTTATGATCCAAGTTATGTGCATTAGGAACTCTTCTAGCCAAGGAAGCATGAAAGCCAATTTCCTTTTTATTAAAAAAGGGGGAGAGGGGAGAAGAGTTAGTTTTTATTAAACTGACAGTATTACTTATACTTAAATGACACTAATTTTAGAAGAAATTAATAGAAATGTCAGAAAAGGACACCCTTCCTTATTTAATAAATGCCAACTTCTTATTTATTTTTAGATCCTGCCAACATGACAGGATATTCCAGACAGTACTGATAATGATGGAAGAGAACTCAAAATGTGGACTGTAAAGGATTTCTGCTATCTGTGCATGGACGCAATTATAATGCAGCAAGTATCCTGTTTTTTTAAGCATAGACAGCTCACACTGACAGCTGGAATTCTGCTGTCCTTCTTCCCAAGGGAATTTTATGCCCTTTGATCTCCACTGAAGTAAGTTCAAGAGAAGGGAAATATCGTAAAGGAAGGTAAAAATGTATACAAGCCCCTGGACTAGTCAACCTTTCTAGCATCTCCTTAACACTACAGTAGAGTAGATACACCTAAAGCTGAAAATCARAATGGTCAGAACCAGTTTAAACCCACAAAACAACAAACTGCAGGGCAAAGTAGCCTATTTTGGGCAAAGCCAATTTTGACTGACACTTCAGAGTGTTACTACAGAAAAAGAAACAAAAAAAAACACTCTTGCAAGCACAACACATTTAAATTTTATAGCTGCATTATGAGATGCTTCTGCGGTAAGACGCACTTTACAGAACTACTCTGTTGGGCTGAACAGTCTATCATTTACGTGTTAATCACTACTGCTGCATCAATTCTGCTGTCTGGGTGCTTTTTCTGAGTAATATTACAGACCATGAAAGGAACAGTCTCTGCTGGTCCCCTGACTATTCTCTGTGTATGCCTTATACGACAAGCTTTCTCCACTCCCGGAGGGAGAGGGAACAAAAAATTTTGTTAAAACCTGGGCCCTAATAATGTCACAGTAGTATTTGCGATCTGCATTGTTACTGGTGAGCTGGGATTTTTTCTTTAGGAGCTGTATCGCAAGTTGTTTTGCTTCAGACAGTTCTTCTCTGAATTCACACGGGAATAAATGTCAGGGYGTACAGAGATGTGTATTACTTGCGGTGCTAACTGGATTTAGTTCCCTGCTGTTGCCAGACTTCTTTTATGGTCTCTTTAGGTGGCAGGAGAAAGCAGTAGTTTTTCCGAAACATCAGCACTTCACTGAAGCGACTGGATTGCAGAGAGACATGATTCTGCACACGCAACAGCCACAATGGGAACACGACACTTTCACCAGACATAGGTAAGAAAGGGGGGGTTCGTTGTTTTTAGGGTAACAACCTGGGAGGTTACATTCATCTGTGAAGCATGGCAGCTTCACCACAGAGGCAAGACATAAAAGCATACAGCAAAAACCATATATTACCTGCAACAGTCAGTAAAACCTCTCAGATATCAGCTGCTTCATTTTCTTAATAACTTCACCTTAAAACTGTTCTTATAAAAAAAGTTCTAAAACCTACCTCAATTATTTTTATAATATCTCGAGGTCCAGTAACTTCAGGATCAAACTGGACGTGAGCTTTGCAAGTAGCAAGTGCAACTGAGGCATAGAATATGCCATTGGTTCTCATAAGCCTGGATTCAATATTGTGAACACAAGTAGCACAAGTCATCCCTGTAATCTAAACAAAACAGGATTTTATGTATGGTTAGCAGTCTCTGGAATTGGCAGCAGCCTCTTTTCACCATTAATATTGAAAAAGAACCAGTATTTGGGGTTTTGCTTTGTTTTTTTTCTCCCGCAGTGTTACTGTTTGCTCACACTAAGGAGCTTACCGAGGGCTAAAAGTACTTGAACACAGAGACACAGGTTTCAGTGTTCAAGGAAGTTTATTGCTTTTTTAATGAACCCAGTATTCACCCAATATTTGTGGACAAATTCGAGACAAGGCCTCCTCTTGTTACTAGGTTATAAACACGTTAATGACTGTTTGCGCTCTGCTGGTACTGAACCAAGGCCTCAGTATGAAGTGTTTACAGGGCTGTCTTAAATGAAATAAAGCTGAGAACATAAAATTACCTGCTTTTATTTTACAATTCTGCCACCAGCAGTTATATTCACAGCCATATATTTATATAGCAGCACTAGTATATAGTATTAACTGTAATCGTATAGCTAACAGTTATATCAGCAACTATATTAACGTTGCCTAAATCAAACTTTACATGGATAACTTCATCTTGCCAACTTAAATTTCCCTGTGGCATCAAAAAGGCATTATCATCATGTACTTGATGACATATTCTCAGGTGCTCAGAGTCTGTACTGTTGACCAAGGTGCCTTTGCAGAAAAGTACTGTTTTATTTTTCCTTGCTAAGAAAAGTCAATTCTATACAGATATCTATCACTTTTTATTTCAGCGCCTTTGGACATGTTCTTCTAAGACAAATTGATTTTGTCTTTACAGCAATTAAGAAATATCAGTGTTAGCAGCTGGAACTGAACTGCTGAAGCCACAGCTCCTTAAACAAAAACATTTGCAAGAAAACGCTTCTTCCAAACCTGACATCTCCAAATCCAACATATAATTTCAAACACACATTACTTACAAGAAGCTCCACACTTCCTTCTGTTTCAGTATGATCTTCTATGACAGTAGCTTCGAAACCCAAATTCTGAATCAGCTGTGCTATTTCAAGAGGCTGTATGAACTCTGGCTTGTATTTTATCTCTGCTTTACCTGCCATCAGTGCTACCAACACTGAAACAATACCTGCAGTGGCAACAATCAAAAATGTTAGATATTGTAGCTCCTTTGGGAAGAGCAAAACCAAACAAAACACCATTACAAGTGAATGCCAATGTGGGCTGTAGCAACACAGAGATGTTTTACGCCTACCAATCTCTCTCTGCCTCCTTCTAGTGTTGTTCCCTGGGCACAATAGCAAAGTTGTTACTAAGATCTAGGCATGCTGCAGTTCCCTTTAGCAATAAGGGGAACAGAAAAGGTCAGACAGGGAAGGAGGCAAGTCTTGCTAAGGTCTAACGAAATAAAAAGGAAGTTCATAAGCAATCTTTGCACTGATTTCTACAAGCTCTACCCTGGAAAGCCCTAAACAAGCCCCACAGCACAAAGCTAGGCCTTTTCTTTTTTCCTTCTTTTTTCTTTTTTTTTAAACAGCAACACATAAACCTAAATTTAGAATCAAAAAGCAAAGCGTAAAAATCACAGGCAACAAAATTATTCTGGAAGTGCTAATAGTTTCTTGGATTTTTACTGGAGGCAGTGGAGACAGGAATGAATAAGCAAACCCCTCCAATGGGATGCCAGCGCAAGGTGACACAGGCAGCGCTGAGACTCTTCTCTCCATGTTCTCTATGGCCAGGGGAAAGGCAGTTCCACCCTTCAGACTTCTAATCGAATAAGCATTGCTGTGCCTGAGCTAATATAATTACCCAGGCACCGGGGCCATGCATTTATTCGTACCTGCTTGTGCAAACATGCCCTGAAGGGTAAGTTTGACACTGCAAATGTGTCAAAGCTCTTAACAGCTCTGGAGGAGATGGATTGCTCTGTAAAGCATCAAGGCCCTGCAAATTAAATGAGAATAATTCCTCGGCTCTTGCCGTGAGCCTTATTTGGATTCTGATCATATTGTGACAACTTAATGTTACGAAGAAAGTAAGTCCATCAGGTACGCCCATCAACTTTTCTGCTCACTGACAGCATGAATGCAGTAGGATAGTTAAAAAAGGATGTTGTTACATTAGCACTGAGAATATTTAGTCTACTTAACCTCAAGATGTCCTAACACAGCCCCTTCCATGAACCACACAGAATACCTTTTCTGCCTGGTAGTCCCTTATAGACTCATTATAGGAATGTTGACGTTATTACCCTCTTCTTTCTGCAGATTTCTTTCAATGGTAGACACACACGATGCGCAGGTCATGCCCGTGATTTGTAAAAAACACTTTTCGGCTGTCATTCTGCTGGGCTGTTGTGGCACATCAAGGCCAGCCCTCTCTGGAAGAGCATCTGCACCGCAGCCTTGGCGAGGAGACTCTGGCGCTACTGACTCCGGAGCTTGAGGCTGCACTGCAGCACTGCTGGTGTCAGACCCATGTGTATTTTCTCCAGTAGTGGTATCTTGAATAAACGCACAATAAACAGGACAAACACTATCTACAGTGCGATAGGATGATGAGGATGATGCAGAACAACAAGCAGGACACATATTTATTGATCATGCAAAGTCTTTCAGGTGTTTGAAAGGTGACATGTTAATCTCGGACTCTTCTTAGAAATGATACACGCTGTTACCAGGTGTATAACAACACACCCACACCAGTAATACTGCATCACCATTTAACTCTAACTCTACAGAACAGCTTTTCCAGTTTCAAATGGCAAATGATTCCCTCCAATTTCAATATCTAGACTTAACAGCTACCTTCACTCAATAACAATACATCTACAGGGTGATGTCACCGTCCTTATCCGGCACAGAGATCATAGTCCAGCCTCACACGCATTTTGTTCTTGTAGCCTTCCATGTACGACTCATAGCACTTCATCTCAGACAAGGAAAAAACAAGTTTCTCAAGAGGCTTCTCTTTATGGCAGAAATTTCTGGGGCAAGCACTACATGAATGAGTAGTCAAAGGACTTCTCAGCATACAGACCTCCACACCTACAGGCCCGGTGTGATCGGTTTTGCTCTTTGCATCCAGCAAAAACCTCCTGGCTCCAGCTACATTCACAGACCCCCTCCCTTGAACAGAAGGTTTGTGCAAAGGGGCAAGAGTTGCTTCTGAACATTTTAAATACTGGGCTCCCTTCCTTTTCCACAGACAGATGAACAGCTCTCACCCCCAGATTATAAAACAAACAAATCATAATTATGCGCTCCTCCTCTTTCATAGCAGTCCCTACAGATTCAGAGGGATTGGTCCTCTGAGCAAAGCTAATGGTGTTCGGTCTCCTGTGATTGAACTAATTCATTCCAGGTAAACCACATCAGTATCTCAAAGCAAATCTGTCTGTGTTGAAGCAGATAAATATTTCTGCTTTTGAAAATCGCTCGAGAGGAGATTATGCACCATAGCAACTTCTTAAGCATTGAGCACAAGTACAAAAGTAGAAACTGAGATGCAGTTGACATGTAAAAGCAATGCCTTCTCTCACCAAGGTGAACATGCATCTTGGCATTTATCTTGCTGAAAGTAAGACTTAGGTCTCTGGTAAAAATACTCAAGAAATAAAGGTGAAAGATTAGGACATTAGAAAGAGATTTCAGATAGAAAAAAAAAGTGGTTTTAAATGAAAAGTATTGCATTAAGTTTGTATCTTTTAGGACTTTAGAATGTAAATTTAAAAATATTTGGTTTGATAGGTCTATTTTGGCAGCTTGTAGACATAAGAGGAAACCTACTTCAGTGGGTAAGGGGATCTGCCATTTAAAAGACATTATACCAACTTCCAAACCTTCTGGCTTCATAATGTAACCCAACTCTTCCACCCACTACTGTAGTTATTGAGGGTGAAATAAAGTGTTACACAGCTGAAATCACTCTCCCTTGCTGAGTGAGATGAGACCAGCCCCTTTTAGAAAAGATAGCACCAAGCAATGTTTTAAAATTCTCTCTGCAGAAGACAGTCTCATGGCCTAGCTTGGAATGCTATTCATGGAAGAAAAAACACTATTACCTGTGAGAACCGACGCATCAAACCCCATGTCTTCTATGGCAGCTCTTAATTCTTCTCCGTTAGTTACAGTCGAATCATAACGTATGGTGCCAGTCCTTTCAGCTAGAGAAACTGCTATATGTTGCACTCCTTTTCTCTGCGATATCGTCCCTTCTATGGACAGTACACAAGAATTACAGGTCATTCTGTCAATCCTAATAACAGCTGTGCACATCCTATCTGTTAGCTGCTCTCTGAAGAGATCACAGAGCAAAGCAGGTGACGAAGATGCTCCGTTATTTGCTTCTGAATTGCTAAGGAGGCATACTTTAAAGTTTCCAGGTGGAAGGGATTCAATAGCTTGCTGCAAAGATGACAGGGTAATTAAATTGGGGCTATACTGTACAACAGCATGTTTGTGCTCCAAAGACACTTTAATACTTTGTATGCCTGGAAGAGCCGCTATATTTCCTTCGATGTTTCTGACGCAAGAGTTGCAGCGCATGCCTTCTATTTGTATTGTAGCTGTGCTGCTCATCTGGACAGCCAGCGAGGCCACCCTGCCGCTGTCTTGACACGCTGGTGTCGTCTTGCTGGTTGCATTCTGCAGGCGTCTTACATCGAGCATGCCGAGCTTCAAAGGGGCTGATTTACTCTTAATGGTGCAGTCATACCCCAGGTTACTGATATGGCTCTTGAGGTCTTCGGGCTGAATGATGTAAGGATAGTAAGCAATAATTGCTTCCTGGTTACCAAGTGACACCTTGATTCTTACCACGCCATTCAGTTTCCTAATCTTCCCCTCGATGCTGCTCACACAGGACTGGCATGTCATGCCTTCTACCCGAAGCTTAATTACTGCCTCTTGCGAGCATGGCACACTTACGGACACCGGTGTTGCTCTCTCTTCTGCTATGTTTGCATCAAAGCCCATATCCTGAATTTCCTGGCAAATCTGTTCAGTACTTATTTCCGACTGTACATACTTTATTACAGCATTGTTCTGCTCAAGGGAGACTCTAATGCTCACAACACCTTTCACCTTGGAAATTCGGCCTTCTATTGACTGCACACAAGACTGGCAAGTCATGCCCTCAACATTGACTGCAACAGTGTGTGTTTGAGCAGATGAAGAGGGCGCTGTTTCAAAGCTCTCCTCATAGCCCATGTTGTCGAAAGCAAAACTCTGTTTCATTGTGGGTTCCAGCGCACAGCTGGGAGGAGAATCAGTCTCGGACAAAGCCTGAAGAGCAAAGGGAAAAATAAAAATAAAATGCATATATCTTTTTCTCTGCGAAAGCAGCAGTATTCTGCATGCCTAGAAGTGCAGTGTATTCTACTGGAACATATCACAATGTTAATTTACACTCTGAAAATATTACCAGTTAGCTATGTACACAATTACGAATCAGCCCCTGAAACTTCTCTTGGGCAGCAATTTTATAACATTCAAGTAGGGATATAAAAGCAAAGTTGTCTGAACATTCCCAACCCAATCATTTAAAATTTGAACTCTCTGTGGCCACCAAGTACATTTGTCAGGCAACCTAAGCTCTGCTCTTCATAGCACATGGTCACCTGCCCAAAGGTTCACAGGCCAGAGTAGCATGAATAACTTTCAACAAACATCCAAAGCCAGCTCAGTTCAGCCAACCCACTATTGCTCACCAGGAGTTAAGAAAGAAAAAGAAAGAAAGAAAGAAAGAAAGAAAGAAAGAAAGAAAGAAAGAGAAAGAAAAAGAAAGAAAGAAAGAAAAGAACAGAAAACAGGTTCAAGAATTACCCGAGAGTCTGAAATCAGCAGGTGCAGGGAGGACTAGCTGCATAATGTCTGAAGAGCTGTATGTATGCACACAAGTGTCTGTGTTGTCTGCATACACATGGATCTTCTAATTTAAAATCTGTATCTGACACATATTAAGAAAAGACTTGTATCATATGCAGATATTTCCACTATAGTTTAGTTTCTTCTACCTCATTGCAAGGCACCTAATAACAACTATATACTGAGCTATAGAACTCACTGGTTTGACCCAATAGCAGTTTTGGGGATACACAGCCAGTACTGAAGCAGATTAGCCAGAAGTGGACTATCCATCAGTCAGATCACAGACTCCACAGTACTTCTACAGTTTAGGGCATTTGGTTCAATTGAATATGAAATAACATTAATATGAATATGAAATAACAGAAAATGAGAGCACAGACCTGTCATCAAAGGAAACTGCTGACACCAAGAGTTTAAGAAGATTTAAAAGGGGACAGACAGGTTCAAGACTGTTAGCTTTTGCAGAAGGAATATTAAAATTCATGTTTGGGATTTAAGGCAACCTTAACTCCTAAAGATCAGGATGAAAGCTACTACGAAGAATCTGTTATCCTGTATCTGCCGAAGCTGCGAGATTGCCACCATTCGCCAGAGTGCCCAATGCTGGGCATTACTGCAGAGAGGGGACCGCAGACGGGGTCACTGCATTGCACTCAGTGCAGCAAATCTCATGTTCCTACTGCAGGGAAGAAACTCCCTCCTTAATACCACAGCACAGATTAGGATCGTTTAGGCCRCTTATTAACACTAGACTGCATCCAGCTCATTTGCTGTAGGATTCAAAATTCATTAACCTGATTTCATTTCATTCCCTGATAGCTTGGGAATAATGATGGCTGGATCGTGACCAAAACAACAGAAATTTAACATGAGAAATTCGCTCCCATTAGTTTTCTCTGTACCATATTTATTCAAACAGGAGGAGCATGTTCCCATCTATTGTACGAAAATGTAAGCGCTGGCTCCCGCAGTAACGCGCGTATCACTGCCGAGGCACCGACACACGGCACCCRAGGGGCAAAAACAGGCGGTGCCGGAGCCGCGCTGCCCTGTGGGAGAGGGCGAGGGAGGCCCCACAAAACTTTGGTGCTGCTGGGGAAGGAGAGCCCTGGGAATATGTCACCCCGTTTCCCACCCTGTCCCGCACACTCGGGTGCGGACCCCCTCCTTGCACTCTCCTTCCCTGCCTCGCATTTCTGAAGCTGTCCAAGACCTGCCACAACATAAATGTAAATATGTAGCCAGCCCCCTCTTCCAAAATAAAAAGTAAACAATTAATTGAACCTCCCTGCAAAGGTAGCTCCTCGTTTACATGCACACCGAGACAACTGCAAGCTTATTTCTCCCCATTTGTGCCCTCTCTCCCACGGTTTAACATACTAATATGGAAAAGAAGCCTCTTGGAGAATGAAAACAGTCTCTCCTATCCCACACTCCAAACACTGCTTAAACTCAAACATGCGTTTATTGTAATGTCTGCCTTGAGAAGCAGTATTGAAATACTGTCCCTTGTCTTCTCTTCCCCCCTTAAAAGATACTTTGCTCACAGTGGCCAGCTCTTATTACCACAAACACCCGGTAAAACCAAAATCTTAACGCACGTTACAGGAGTTCACTTTGTACTTTTACTTTTGCTTATATGACAATGGCATTTGTGAGAGGGGCGAGATAAACATCCTCCTCCTGCAGTTCATAACGTTTCTGGGAGCAACTCGCAGGCAAAAAATAGGAAACATCACAGGCCTTATGTTCTTTACTCCATTCCCTCCATTCATTTCAATTTTCCTCTTCTCTTTGACTAGGCACCTCATGATATAAAAGCAATTCAAATTAAATGTATAAAAGATTACAGGATATTTCCTGTTATCCAGTCTTTTGAAAAACATAAAAGCGAGTACTGATTCCACTATTTTAATGCACTGTTAGCCACAGAGACATCAAAACTTGGCCATTGCTTTATATTTTGGATAAAAAGCTACACTAATATTCAGACAAAGGGGTAAAAAACATTTTGTTCACTATTTGACAAGAACAGCTGTTTATGCATTAAGAAAAAATCCTTGAATCCAAATTTTTAAATGACAAGAAGAAAAATAGGGATGGGAAGTGGATATAAAAAAAGAAAAACAAAACAAAACATGTCCCAAATCATTCAAGAATCAGCCAAGATGCTCCCAAAAAGCCAGAAATTTTTCACAGGTTAAAAGTTTATAAGGTCAGGAGGGAATATCATAATTTTTTTTCCTGAAAATACTTGATTTAGAGTATTTGCAAAGCCTTTACTATTGGTTAACAGTTTCAGAAAAAAGATCTCAGGAGAAGGGGCACAGATACGTATTTGTGTATTTGCAGGAAGAGATGTTTCTACACTAGATCAGAGGAAAAGAGTATGYTAATGTAATGACGTAAATGCGAGGCATGCAGAAATATGCCTGCAGTTTTCCTTAAGCACATACCAGGTCTCAAAAGGGTTTCTTGATGCCAGCTAAGAGTTATATATAAAATGGCATCTATGAGGCTGTATAGTAATTCAGAGAGACCATCTGCAAGAGTATCAGAGACGTTCTCATCTCAAAAATGCCAAAAAGGTGTCTGGGACTCCTGGATAATGTCACTGRTGTACGAGGCCTGCTTTGTAGGTGACCAGCAAGAAGAGAACAGCATCCAGTTAATCCAGGAGCTGCACAACCTAGCGCTTCCCTGGCATTAACCCTCCCACTTATTTCTGACTAGAGAAATTCTAATGAAATAACAAGAATGCATCTGTCTGTACACTGGTATTGCTGTTTTCCAGTTACAGTTACCAACTATATTTTTAATCACACTAAAGGAGGTCTGCCTACTTCTAAGGGAAGCGTACACAAAGTCTGCTTGCTCTACAAGTTTTATGCATATTTTTACAATGACTATGCAAAAACTATGTAAATTATGAAAACATGAAATTATGACAATTATTTCCCCACTGTTCTGCACATACAAGTTGCGACTCAACATGCAAAACAGCCCAAGAATCTAGTCTGTCTGCTTCAGACTAAGACTCTAGGCTGAAAACTAAATATCCCTATGAAAATCAAGGTTATGAAGATCATTTAACCAACAGCCCTTAAAAAGAAAAATTAGAAGAAAATTAAAAAGGGATCCATCAAAACAGGCAGTAACAGCTGGAGGTAGCTGTAGAAGAAGAACCAAAACTGAATGGAAATTTTCCTGTCCACAGGAGACAGTCCTGAACTCGACCCAAGAAGAGCAACTGTGGCTGTTTATAGGAATGAGCTTGACGTCTGAAGCCCAGCTCCCTAAAGCATCTCAAAATAAAGCCATCAGTATTAGAGAGATCCTCGCTGTCTCAAAGACGAACCTAAGCCTCTGCGTCTGCCTGGGACGAGCCAGGACGCCCAGGCTGTGGGAGCAAGCAGAGGCTCCCATTGCCCRTCCTGGCCGCGACAGGCCTGCAGGAAGGAGATCATCCAGCAGGAGCACGCTTCAGGGCTGGACTAACTTTTTGGGAGAGTGTGGAGGTGGAACAAGGCAGGGAAACACTAAAGGACTGCAAGTAGCAAGTTTCAAGACCCATCATGCTGTGCAGCTCTTGGTGTTAGGGTAGCCCAAGACACCCTGGGCGGAGGGGCCAAGCACCGCATCCCCTCCTCACTCCCGCAGGGCGAGCTGCCTCCATAGCAGCAGAGACGAAGCGACCACCACTCCCATGGGGAGGGAGAAGCCCAGAGGAGCCCCTCAGCTAGGTGTCTGGTCTTCCCAGCTTTGCATCCCCACCATGACCTGCCCCACGTGGGTCCCCCACATTGGTGCCCCAGAAAGGCTCGCTCTCTCCAAGGGCTGGCAAAAGCAAACTACTGCACCCTGTCCCGTCCCCACCACCCCAACATTCGCCTCCCTATTTCTGCCACACTGCTCCTGCTCCTCATTTTTCATATCTGCCCTTTTAGAAGAATGAAGTCTAAGCAGGATGCTTTCAGGCAAAGGTCCTGAGCCCGGACATCCCTTTTCAGTCCCGTGTCCAAATTCTGACACTGGGCAGCAACATCTCACCTTGAGAATATTAGTCACAGTTGTCTCTTCTTTTGCTGGCCTACAGGGATACCAATTTTCATATCCTGAAATTCAAGAACTGGACTCGTAACCAAAATGCGAAGCTGTCAGCTGACAAGGAAATGACGCCTGGCCCCTTCAGTTAYTTCTCTACCCCTTGTGCTCACCGACAAATGCTACCTCTTACTGCACTTCTTGCCTGGTAATCTCCAAAGGCTTTGGGCTGCTCTTCTCCCAGTACATCAACAGGCTGAAACCAGTTACTGTCCTCTTAACTTCAAACACACGACTTCCAAAGAGTTATCTTATCTGTGTCACTGTTTTACCTTTCCTGCTTCGTTCTTTCACAACCTGTTGATTCATGTCTTTGGACTCAGGCAGCCAGTAACACACAACTGAAAAGCCACATACTATTAATTAAATACTTCACGTGTTTTCCCGGTTTGTTACAGGTAGCCAGGGAACACCAAAACGAGGACAGAACAGCCACTGCAATGTCCAGGAGYCTTCAACTTCCCGCCTGTGACAGCACCATTTCTGCGAGCAGGCAGGAGGCAGAAATACAATCCTTATCCTCCTTAACAAATTTCAGTACAACTCGTCCATCCATCTTGTTAGCGAATATCCTTTAAATGCATCAGATCTTAAATGGCTGTTATTCCTTCCCTTTCCCCCAAAGTTTAGCTAATATTAATAAATGTTAGCAGCTGCTATTATCAGTACCTACTCATAACACATCTTTTTGGTTTTTAAACAGTTCTTGATTCTTAAGCAAGGGAAAAACCAACCCCCCACTGTCCCTAGCAATCAAGATTTGATGAAGATACTACTTTAAAGCAACATAGTTTCACGGTGCTCTTGGTTTCAAAATACCAAGCAAGTTGCCATAATATGTCTGTCAAGGGACTGTCATCCCTAGCTGGAAAAAGAACCGTAGAGAAGAGGCAGAAAGATTTATGTAACTGTAGCTAGTCTTACTAAAATGATACCCCCACACGTCATATTTAATAAACCTTTGTGGCTCCAATATAAGCAATGTGATATATTCCAATGAACTGAGTAAAGAAAAGAGATCATGGGGCAGAAAAAAGTCATGATTGTCTTACAGAAAACACTTATAATATGAGAAGTAACTAGAGACAGAAAAAGCCTTCAGGTATATCTGGTACGTCCTTGCTGTTACTACATTCTAGCCTAACACTAATTATTTAAGTCAGTCTAAGCTTACACAGTTTCAGAGAACACAATATTTGTTTTGAGACTTTGTTTTCCTTAAATATACACTGATCCTAACTACATTACTGTAATTTACATGCCTTTTAAATAACAAAAACTTTTTCTAGTAATAAACCTCATCATATTTTTATCAGCACAGATCTTTCCAAAGGCAATAACCTCTTCCCCACAACAATTAATCTACAAAACTTCAATACAATTACACACAATATGGGATAAAAAAACCTCGTTGCTGCAAATGTATTATCAAGAGCTTTTGCTAGTATCCACTAAGTGGTTATAGATAAACTGCTTACCTACAGTCATGACCTTTTCATGTTTCTGCAATGCCTATCGTTCCAGAGACTAACCTAGTATGATCTGACGTCTCACCACTCAAGTAATTGCAGTTCAAAAGGGGAAATACTAGTATGTTTCCTTACTACGAATCAACACTATATTATTAGAGGTGGAGCTCATTAGTTAATGTTGCATTACTCATTATTAGCATTTGCTTTCAAAGATTCCTTTTAGAGGCTCTCGAGAGGACTTTGCATTTGTGCGCCCAATTACCAGGCAGGCATGCATGCTTGGGACTAAAACAATTTAGTATATGACGGTATAGCGCATGAGTATACAAGCCATGTCCAGCATGCTCTGTTTTCAATTCTCCAGTTGAGACCCCCCGCCTGCCCCCAGAGCACACCCCGGCTCACTGACCTGTCTTTCAACTGCATTGGCTCCTGGCATTCCCATGGAGTAACTCTGCAACACTTTCTCTTCTTCCTGCAAGTCACTGCTTGCCTTTACGGGAGATCCTGTCTTGGACTTTTCACCAATAATCAGTAGTTCAGGCACATCGTGAGCTGCCTGCTGCTTACGAATAGACACCAGGGTTATGTTTTTGTTGTTTAACGTAGCTAAGCAGGACAGTTCCCTTTTCCTTTTATTGTCCAGCTTTCTCTCCATTATCTTTCCAGGCTTTAAATACTGTAACGCAAACGTAAAGCTTTGCGAGCGCGGTTATTCAGTGTGTTATCAGCAACGCTTCTCTCAGCTACATTTACCACAGCTTGAGGAGTTCTGCACATCTAATCAACACACTCATTAGGCATGCCTAACGAAATGGCATGCCTAACGAAATCCCAGAGGTAACCTGTGGTCTTTGTGAACGCTGCTCGCTGCACTCAGCTACCTAYGCTGACTGCCAGTTTAAAGGCTTCCCACCGACTGGCATGTCTCGCGCTTACCGAACTGCRTTCAGCACCACTAATCTTTGCACACGGCATTTCAGCAAGCCCAGCCAAAGCTGCCTTTCACAAGCTAGTCAAACATGACCTGTGTGCAGCAACCCAGTGCATAATTAACTCAGACAGTCAGGCATTAGCTCCTTGTGGCCATGTGCACAACCGCAACTCCTGCAAACGGCAGTGCTATTCCACTTCCTTTTACTATTAAATTACAAGTGATTTCTTGGATAAAATACAGTCCCATCTAACATTTCAGACATGCCTGTAATGATCTCATTAGCTAAGATCCTTAGTCTGAAGGTTTTCCACTCATTTAGGGCACAAGAATCTTCATTCTTTGCTTTGAGAGGRAAAAAAAACCCTCAAAGCACAATATTTATATTTTTTTAAAATGCACCTCTTTACCATGGCCAAGGTTTACTCAAAAAAAAAAAAGAAGCAATCCGTATCAGTAAGCAAAAACTAAAAAGTATACCCTTTGGCAAACCTGATTCCCCTTAAATCTACTCATAAACATCTGAATGTCTAATTTAGACTGTGATAGGTACCATCACTAGAAGTGTCTAGAGCCAAGACCAGCTGCCTTTCTATAGGATTGCCTGCACGCTAAACAGGAAAATTGCAGCACTCTGTTCTAATTTGCTGAGTGGGATCTGTTGAGGCCCACTAAGCCTAGAGCAGTTTAGTCCGCTTCTAAAGACAGCCCTAACGCACACCTACAGAATGGCCATGCAGGGAATTTATATAAGGTAGCCAGTGTGCCATGGGTTCATGCCCTCACTGACTATGCGGTAACTTCACTGCACAAGCAAGCCTTAAAATAATAACCGCAGGTTTAATCAGAAGCTCTTGGGCTTGTTGGAAAAATTCACCCAATTTGCTCTGATGCAGAGGTTAGTGTACAGGCTCAAAATCTCAACATACCTCAGTCACTTCAAGGAAACCTGAGGAAATCTGTGACATTCCACCGGTCCTGCAGGACAAATTCAGACCCTTTTTGCTTCCAGAAGCAGAGGCATGTCCCTCACGTCCCTGCCATAAGCACAGGGATACAGCAAGCCAGCGGGCAATACATCAGCATGCTGCCTTATCTGCCTGAGATACCTTCACCACAAAGAGGAATCCTCAGCTCTGCTCACACACGCAACAAATCAACTTCAGTTAAGAATCCTCTTCAGAAAAGGAAGTTCATCTATCGGTTAAGTGATTCTAAGCAGTGAAAATATTTTCATTGGTCTTAACCAATTTTAATTTACAATTTTTAGGGGAAGAAGAGAGACAATACATTATGTTAAAAAACACACATACACAAGATACATACCTAAAAGCTAGCTAGCAAAAAATACTGTGTTTCCAAGAAAGGCAAATATTAATGCTATATCATATTGCATCTATTTTATATCTGATTCTAGAGTTGATGATTGTCATATTTTTGCACAACCAGAAGAGAACAAGAAGAATGGTTCATGCCAGTGATACTCTTCCTAGCAAAAAATACTCAAATATTGTTGTAGCACCATATTGTATCTTTGCCTCACTATACAAGATCTACGACAATATTAAATTGAAATAAGGTTATTTTAAGAATGTTTTGAGAATTGGCCCTTCTAGAGTATTACTACAAAAAGTAAAGAATCTGTATTTGTTCTGTACTATCAATTAAACAAATTTTAAAAATCTCATTTTAGCTGGAACTCTTTTCTGAAAAAAGACAATTGTGTTAAAGACAAAGTATTTTCAGGAATTACTGATTTTGAAACAAGAATTGGAAAATCATACAATTTGACTTACGTGAAAACATTTAATTATAATATACCATTTACTCCATCTATATACTAAAGATATATATAAGTTAAAAATCTGTTTTGTCCTTCTAAAACAAAGCAATTTTCTGGTCCTAAATCAAAGATATTCAGAAATTCAGCTTTGCATGTTTATGCCAAATAATGGAAATTTTAAATTCTATAATGTCTTAGGGAAAAGAAATTCCTGTTCCTGGTCAGTTTAAGATATACATACTTGGAGGTACTCATCTCAGAGAGTATCTTTACTATTAAAAAGATCCAAAACCCTACCTAGCATGTTTCTACAAGTAACTAATACTCATGAGACAACATGTGATAAAACATACTGTGAAAACAAGCTTTTTTGTTTTTTTCATTTTAGGTTTTGTTTTTAATTTCAGGTTAAAACAGCAAAGATCACGTAGGCTGAAGGAATGAAGAGGTATTTAGGAAGTATCTTCTCTCTGATTCCCTTCACGCATCCTTTTTTTTTCCCCTCCAACTTCTGAGCAACTTTAAGGTAATAATCTGTTTGTTAGTTTGTTTCTAAAAGCAGTGGAGCCAAGATCTTAGTGCTTCCATAGCCGCTTGCTTTAGGCGGGATCCTGTATGCTGATCTGAAGGGAGAGAAGAAACACACGGGGTTGTGTTTTGAACGTGTTCAGTTCACAAGGCATCGACCCACATTAAAAAGAATTATTTGGCTGGAAAATGTTTTCTGTAATTCTTCAGATGAAAGGGACATACGATACATTTCAACATGTCTGGCTGATTTAAAACGTCTAATTTAGCTATGGCAAATTAAAACAGTGCAGCTGATTCAGCTACCAGCAGCAGCCCTTGGACAGGAGGTACCATTCATGAAGCAGAAACATCTGACCACCTTGTAAAACGCGCCATAATTCCAGTTCGCCTAAATACACCAGACTGAAAGCTCAGAGGCCCTGTGCTATCCCAATTACTCTGATTCTTTTATGGTTTAGGAGTTGGTTCAGGAAGGGATCTGATGCTGTGTTCAAGGGGAGCCAGTGCAGCAAGGCACCTCGCTGCCCAGGGCTGCTCACTTCTGAATTGTCTTCCCACCCCGTTCAGGCTCCATTAATTGTCCCCATACAGCCGGTGCAAATTGTGTCAGCTGGCTAACTGTGGCTAACATTTTAGCAAAGGCAGAAATAAGAAAGGTGGTGTGTTCTGCCTCGTCTGATAACAGCAGCATCCCCTGGGGCCAGGCTAGATTTTGCACAGCTTAGGAGTTTCACTGGGAAGAATCGCTCAGATTCGGTAGTGTGAAATTTCAATGGCAAATACAAAAGATGTTTCCTGTCTTTGCAGTTCTCTACCAGTGTTGGGGTGAGGATTTTTAATCTTCATGCCAGAAAATGCAGAACATCGCAAGAAAATTAAATGCCTTTGACTTAAAGCCTCAAGAGTTGATAAAACATGTTTTTTTCCTCCTCTTAGGCACTTCCTGGGTGCATTAGTCTCTGGCTTTAAAGGATGATCCACCCCATTTCTAATCCCCTTAGGCTCCTTGCCCAAAGAAAGCACCTTAAAATATTCTTAACAATGCCCTGAAAGATGAGAAGCTTGAGTTCCCAGTAAAACCTGGGGGCCTGGAGATAAGGGGGTCAGGTCGTATTTCCTTAATCTGACAGACAGACAAGAGGAACTGGTTCAGATATGTGCACATCATGTCAGTGTAACATAGGGGGACATACTAGCATTAATACACCCCTCCAGAAATCCAGCCTGGCCTTGAATGGTAAATTAGTAGCTTTCCTATTCTCCACATCAGACATCTTTTTAAAGGACTGAAATACAATCCATCCTGAGGCATACAAACAATGATAGGAGGCTAAAGCCCAAGAGATTTGACATTTGACCATATTTTGGTTCTTTTTAATTTGCCTTTAGGATGCACTCAGTTAAAATTTTTGAAAATTTTCCCCCATCACAACAGAGCTAGCCCAGCCTTGTTTTTTCACATATCACATGATTCAGGCACTGGAGCTCTAAGGAAAAACAAAACAGCAAAGTTGGGCAAAGCTCCCAATAACATCACAAACAACAACATCGATAACTCACGGTTATCAGCAAGTTGCTAACAACATTACTTGGGCTGGGGGGAGACAACCCGTAAAACRCCCAGCCATTCTGTGACAGAGAAAATTTCTCATCCATCAGGGCCCTCTGTAAGGCAACAGGTAAGCAGTTATTAAATGCATGCTGTTTCTCATCAAGCAATGCGGTGCGCTTGCACAGCAGTCCTTTTTCATCCATGCTAAGCGACGCAAGCCTCACATTTTTCCCATGGAAGTCAGTCGGCTCCAGCTGAAAGTTCAATGGAAGCTTGGTCAGCTTCACGGGACATAACTACGTCCTTGACTCTTCAAGCTAACTGACATACTTACTACAGAAAAAGAAATGGCCTAACCTTTTTATCACTTAAGAGGCAGCGAACTAGCCGTCTTTCCCTCCTTAACCACATTCGCTCTCAGGTTTGAGCCATGAGATCGGAAAGATAACTCCTTGGCTACAACGTCGTGAGAAAACCGGCAGCCAGGGGATACACAAGAGTCTCTATAGAGTGAATGGTACGCATGTTCCTCTCAACAGATAAGGAAGCATGATCATCAGTAATATTATTTCTTATGCTACAAGAAAAAAGAAGCCTTGCTTAACTCTAAGATGCAAGAAATTAAATTCATACCTGCTATGAACAAAATTGCGTAACAGTTGATGGCCTCATTTCAGATCAAATCAGGTCAGACTTTGGCTTCAGCTTTTCAGGAAGTGGACTCAATCTTCTCTAAATATTTAAAAAAGGTTTGTTTGTGCTAGACCAGTAGAACTCAAGAGAGTGTCTCTTTTGTAATAGTGCCTGAAAATGTGTACTAATATTTTTATGTATACGGTTGCATATTACTTGGACTTGGTACTTTGCCTGCTTTTAGCAGTGTTGCTTTCATTATGGTAATTTCTGTTATCTGCACACTAATCCTGCAGCAGTTTGTTTTAAAGTGCTTGGAAACTACAAGGCTGATCATATTACCATAGGAAGAGGCACACCTTTTCGGTCAGAGTTTAAGTGCAAAGAACAATTGCAATCTGTATGAATTAATTCAAGTTCATATTTCCAATAACATTAATTCACCTCCTGTAAGTGTGGCAGAACTTGTCTGGCAGTGCCACCACCAAAACGGTATTTTAACTTCTGTGTTTCCAACCGCTCTAAATTTTATGAAGTTTTCTGTGCTTTGCTTTTGCTCAGAGCTGGATTTGCGTGTGAAGTTTGAGCAAAAGTTTATTTGAATTCACTCAAATGAAAAGAAACAACATTTTACCCATCATAACTACAGTATTTCAAATATAACTTGAGAATGAGTAATGTTACAAAAGTAATTATTTTTAGAAGGCTAATTTTAGAAGACAGAAAGACCTATTACTTGTGAACTGTATCAGTCATTGCTAAAGATGATAACTTTTGTCACCTACATTTGCTAGTCACATTTAGAAATAAGACTCAAGTTCTTAATTCCAGTTTTGTTTTGTAAACTCCTCAGTATTTGTTTGGCTTCTTAAAAAATATCTTCTACATTTGTTTTGAATAGAGAAAGTAATAAGATCCTGAACTGTCATTTAAGTAAATGAGAAGAAAGTTTGGGGGTTTTTTTGAAGCTGTTTACCTGGTTGCAGGCAAGCTAATAGCAGGCCCTAAAAAGTCTGCAAATAATTTTTTCCCTCCACAGATCAGCAATGTAAGGCCTAGGTCTTAAATGCCACTTATATAAAATATATATCCTCTAAATCTGCCCCTGACTGCAGAGTCCGCACCATTGAGATTTACTGTTAGTTTCTCCCCAGCACTTGTTTGCCATCATCTTTGCGGTCATATTTGACAGGCAGAGAGATTTCACTTTGATGAGACACCTGACATCTTGATGTCACACCTGATAAATAACACAAAGCACATCATATCTGGAAGGCATGCAAAAAAAAAAAAGAAAAAGAAAAAAAAGGAATGTAACACTGATTTAAGCCAGTATTTCTGGTTCTACAGCCAGTGTTTAATCCCAGTCCAAACTGCTGGGCCTCTGAATAAAAGGTTATTTCATCCCAGCTCATTTATATACAGCTCAATCACCTTCATTTCGAGAAAGAGACAATACAGCATCTCGTGTTTGCATTATAAATGCCATGTCTAAAATACAAGCACACTGCAGTTGTTAGGGCAGGCTAGATACATAAAGGCGAGCCCAAATTCAGTTTCTCTTGTTTCTGGCTGGCTGTTGGCAGCTGTTGGAAATATCCTCTACGCAGACAGTGAGGAGTTTCTAGCAGCTGCCAAATCACTGAGGAAGCGTTGTGCCCGCGCTCAACCCCACAGCACAGCGCCTGGGCTCCTCCTGCGCCCAGTCGGAGCATCGTCCTGGCTCCCCCTGGGCGCCCCGCTGCCTCCCTGTGACAGATCGAACCCTGGCTGGGGAGCAGGGCTTTGCTCGCTGCTTTATCCATCTGGTTCTCTCGCTCCTTTTTCCCTCCACCGCGCACTGCCAAGACAAAGCTGCTGCCCTCCCATGAGCTACCGAACACGGGCGCTGCCCGGACCCCCGACTGCAGCAGCACCGTAAGGAGGGGACAGGCTTTCGGCAGCCGCAGCCTCCCTAAATCCAACCCTGGCCTTAGCTGTTTTTTTTTTCCTCTGATTCTCTACAGAGGCTTATAAAAAGTGAGCGGAGAAATAAAAAATAGAGATGACAAAATTATTTGCTGTTATTTTTCGCTGCCAGAATGCCTACCGATAATAATAACAACCAGCAGCATATGACAAGTYGTGGAGAAGAATTTGGATGGAAATGTCAGAGCGAAAACAACAGTCAGGGTTGAATGTATCAACATACCGAGGAAACTTCTGCTACCAGTTTTAAGCAGGACTACCCCACTTCCTCAGTGGAAGCAGACACTTTAAGAAACATCTAAAGAAAATGACAATGCAGAGCAAAACTCTTTCTCTTTACAAGTATTTTTGTCTGAAACATTTAACACCTGAGTTGGAATATGCAGTCAAAATCCTGCTTTCAAATGCATAAAGACTTTCTCAGGAGGTTATTTTCTGCAGTGTACATATTGGTTCATCAGAACTAAATCCCACTGTAAAAACAGTGTTTTTTTATTGAATGAGCACACAGAGGAAACTCAAGACAGTTGACTCCTAAAAGAAACAGTTCCTGGAAGCCTGCAATTGTAAGGAAAGAAAAATGCAAAAAAACCCACATTCCAACAGTGAGATGGATGCTTTTTTCAGCTCTCAGCAATCATTTGACATGTCCAGAGTTCACCTCAGCCTGTTCTGCAGAAGAAAGATGTTTCTTCCAAAGACACTTTTAGTCCTAACTAACTAATGCATTCTGCAGCTCAGCAGAAAAGAAGGCAACCATCCTGAGGGTTGCTGAGCAACATCCGGAGCTTTATTCACTGCCCTCCATTCCCAGGGAAGCAGAGCTGGTAATGCATGGAAAATCAGCCACCAACGCATCTATCAGGCCCTCCTGTGTGTCACCTCTGCTTGGTGAAAGAAAAGGTAGCATGTCAGGGAACCACTTTTAAGCAGTTCTAGTTCACACTCCAGAATAGAGTCGTTGACTGAAACTACAGCATGGGAAAACTGCCGACCTTTTCAAGCTTGCTTTATCCCCRGAACAGAAAAAGGTCAAAGGAGGCGGCAAGGCACAGTGCCTGCATCTCTCATGTCTGCACTAGCCAAATAGTCTCCTCCAATAATAGTAACTCCCCATTGTCCTGTTCTGCAGCCAGTTTCTGGCTTCTTTTACTTTCCTGCTCAGTGCCAAGGAACCAGTTGTGAGCACTGAATGCAAAACCCTGCCACGTCCTGGATTGTTGGAAATGATCTAGATTTTCATCTAAATGGCACTCTCCTTAGCCTCCCATAACAGGCTAAAAGCACACACCAACATGTGCACAAATGCACTTTGACCAGTTTAGTGCAGGTGTTTTCCCTTTTCGATTTCGATTCAAAGTTTGAGGATGGAGGTATAAATTTCACACAGTGAGGTTTTGCAGCTTAATAAGCAGTTTCATAGCTGAGTTAAACAGATGTTAAAGCACTACTGTGAAAGAGGTGATCCTTCCCCTTCTTGTCAGTATTAGGTGCATATGGCCATAGAGGCATTAGTATCTGCGCAGGGGAGAAGGAAAAGCAGTAAGGGTTTAGGTTTGCTATCACAGACACTCAAAAGTAGTCCACAGCCGCTCAAAAATCCCAAACTTCCAGCTGAAAAAGCAGGGAATTAAGGTGTAACTACATGTTATTTTGCAAGCTCAGTGCTGTTATCCATAGAGCTACATCGTTTGCAGTCTCAGTTCTGCCTGGGCCTCTTGTTTGCAGCCATTTCCTCCACCCACCCTAAAAATGGCAGACAGTTTGATTTTTCCTTCAGATGACTGACAGTTTAGGAGAACTTGCAGAAGAGCCCATGGGAGGTTAAAACATTGGCACAATCTACAGGATTAAACTCCAGTGGTGGAGCTGGTTTGTCTTCATTTATGGTCCTTGCTCAACTGGGACAACTTGTGTAAAAATAACCATCTGTTAACCAAAGCTATAGGTTCAGCCYGCTTAAGTTGCATGGTGATACGAATAAATGTGGTTTGTAGGAATTCTTGCAAAAATTCTATACAGATCCAAGCTACTTAATTCTTCACTGCTTCTGCTCCCAAAATAAAGGCCAGCTTCTGCCCACAGATACATGGTGCAAGCAGCCATTCCCTGGAACATCTAGCTCAAAGCAAAGCTGACAGTTAAAAACTATTTTTTTACTAGAATTGCTTGTACTTAGCAACTTTAATATTACAACATGTCAGTAAAATCTGGCAATAGAACTTTGCCCTAGATATGAAAGTGCCATAATTTACTTCCAATACATGTTTTTTTGCTTTGCAAATGCTTAGTACACAACTGGAGCAACTTTATTTCTGCCTTCTGTTCCTATGCAATGAAAAACAAATGTACAATAAGATTTAACAACCTATCACAAGACTTTGCAAAAAGGAAAAACTTACTGTGTATATGAATGGTCTAAGATTCCTTCTGCTAAAAACAGTCCCATGCATTTTGTTAGCTAAGGCAGCAGCCTGGTATGAGAGACTCAGTACTACACAGTATATGTTTCAGAAAGAAAGTGGTCAATTGTACGAGTATAAAAGACCACATGATGGTCATATGAATATCCTTACATGATATTAATTCAGCTTCTGTGTGTTTATTACGCGTCAGTGTGATATGTGCTAATTTGTTACATCAAAGTGAGAAACAGCCTTGAAACATCCTGGACTGTGATGTGTGCTAATTKGTTACATCAAARTAAGAAACAGCCTTGGGAACATCTGTGGGAACATCCTACATCCTGTGGTGGGGGCATGTACCCCGCCTGAGATAAGGGAGTTGAGCTAGTGAAGCGGCAATGTTAGTTTAAATAGCCTAATATGGTGATGGCGATGTCACACAACTGTGAAATATAGCACGACCTCGAAAGTTGTAAAATATATGCGTGACCTGAGGGTCACCACTCACAATGCAGAGGAAGACTCCAGCCTTCATCCCCACGACCACCAGAGGGCTGAAGAAGACCCCCTAGYGACAGCCGGCGCAACCGCAGAAGTTACAGGAAGTGCCACATATACCCGGAGCTGGAATCGCATATAAGGAGACTGTGAGGGGGGGATTGCGCGCGCCGTTGGTGGAGCAGGAGACTCCCCCGGCCGCTCAGCGCTGTTTTGCTTACTTGTGACTTGCTCAATTATTTTATTAAATTGGAATTTATGCAACCTGGCCCGAGTGGTTGTCAATTTGTCGCGTTTACCTATAACATCAGTATTCTTATCTTACCAAGTTATACGCACGATTAGTAGTCAGCAAGAATGAGAGTTACAGAAATATACTTAATTGTCTCAAATGCTTTGCAGGGTTGCGGAGAATTCATTGTGAGTGGATTTTGCTATTTGTTCTGGATTCTGCTCACCTCAGAAGGCCTGTCTGCATGCAGCTTATTTCACAGCGAGAACCTTAATAAGAAAAGCAATTAAAATGGGACAAAAATGCTTAGAGAGGCAGCAAAAGAAGAAAACCTTTTGTACATGTCTGGGAAGGTGAGCACAAAGCTAACTTCATGACAAGGCTAGTTTAATTTCTTTGGCACGTCTGCCATGCGGAATTTCTACAGACAAGGCTTTTAATAGCATTCTCACTGCTGGAGTAGGAACACCACAGAGAGCTCAGCTCTGCTCTTGCTGAAGTTATTGGCAATACCTTAAATATAAACATACAATCTCTTTGGCTACACATGCATTAAGGTGGGGAAGCTGTTAAGTGGTGCCAACCCAATTAGTCTGTCTTCGACTTTCAAACAAAAAAGGTAGCCCTTGCAGTCTGTAAGGCTGTCAACACCACAGTTTTCACATTGTTCACGTCAAAAAGTGAACAAACTGTGATTAAAAAAAGAGTTAAAAAGAACTTCAAAAGTATTTATACATCTTTTTATTTTTTTAATTACCACTAGAGGGACCACAGAAGAAATAAAACAACTATGAATTATCAAAACTGAGAAAACTATTTTACTCGGTGCTCCCATCATCAAGCAGATGTCTCTCTACAGCAGGCAAACACACAGTATTTCCAAAAGAAAAAGACCTTCCATGAAAAGGACAGCAGTCTGAGGTGACTATAAAACACGTAGGAAGCACTACAAAAGAAAAGGGAACATTGCATTAGCAGACAAAACATTTTCTGACTGCAAAGCCAGGTCTGAGAAATTTGTGCCAGGACTAGCAGAAAGTATTTTAAAATTATCATTTGAACTTGCGTGAGAATTTGTACATAGCGACTCATGTAGCTTCTGCAGAAAGAGACATATCTAAAAAAGGAAGGTAGGCAGAAACTACAAGCAGATACACTGCAGCTTTTCTTCACATCCTGTGCATTTCCTGTGTAGTCTGGTTGTCTTTTAAAAACGCTTCTTTTCCCTGCTTAGAATTGGTAAGAATCTGGAAAAGTTGCACCAGAATATCTCAGTTTGCTTATGAACATGCTTTATTACAATGCACCTGAGCTACAGCTTACATGTCATATGCAGCTCACAAGGACATTGCRTTTCCTGGATTCCTCCATGTGGAAGTGCCCCTCAGGAGGTGCGTGCACATCCAGTCTGCGAAAGGGAAAGGGCCATGAAGCTGCAGAAAAAGGATGGCAAATCGGAGAGGGCTGCTCCTGCCAAAACAACTTCTCTGGCCTGCTGGCCTAGCTGTTGTTTGCCTTGGGAGAGAAAGCAAGACAAGAACAGGATACATGAATTATTCTTTCAACAGCAGCTCCCCCAGTTTGCTCCTGAAGTGTCACCAGGAAATTTATCAGACTGTATATGCTGTCTCGCACTAACAGTCAATCTGCATCTGTGCAAAAAATTCAATGCTTCTGAGAAGTGCAGACCTACATCCCACATCGGCTATATGGTACACACAGACCACGCACGGTAGTACAGATATTTGAATAAAATCTGAGGCTCACCTTGCACCACATGTTCATGCACTTCAGACAGAATACACTGCCACATGGCAGCAGCCACAGCCCAGGCAGCTGCTTCTACTGTGACTCGGCAAATCAGTCTTTTTCTTTCAGCTGCGAAAGACATCCATGTAAACATTCCTTAACAGGAGACTTGGGGAACTTTCAGAAGATTGATTAGCTGGTTTCAAGAAAAGCAAAATATTTTGTTGGACTCAAGCTAACACTTGATCTTGACATTTCAGACTGAAACCCTGAAGAAACTGTATGACTTTTGCTGGAAGCTCTGCAGGTTAAATCCTATGACTAGAGTCCTCATTCCCAGTACAGCTTACCTTGCAATTAGGCTTGACTGGAAAGAACAAGTTGTACTCTCCTTGCCACGTGGAAATTAAGGCTTTTTGGAAAACTTTTGCTATATGATTTACTGAACACAGTGTTGGATCTAAACCCAACACATCCCACCTGCCATTTATGGCCCAAGCAACTCAAAAACTAGGTATGTAGGTGTCTCCCTCATTATTTCTATCTTCTTGCTTCCTGAACTCTTCAGCATGACTTCAGTCTCATTTTAATTAAGCCGTGGCTAACCTGTAATACTTCAGCCTCATAAAAACACTCAATCTAAGACTCATACCTTCCAAGGGAGTGGCCATAAGCTCCTTTTCAAGTCAGTGGGGCGTCATCAGCTAAAACAAACCAGACTTCTTGTTCCCTAGAACCATGTCTCTCCTCTGAACCCAGGCAACTAGCTTTAAAGTTTAACATTTACAAGAGAGATGTCTTGAGCTGAGTGGTGTGAATCCAGAGGGGTTCCTGTCTGCAGGCATCCCACACACTGCTCAGGCAACTGGGTGTGCGGGGGTGGGGGTGGGGAGAAAAGATTATGGGAGAGAGACCGATGCCTGTGGCACCCTACATATGAGAGCTTTGGTCCAGAAGTGGAACGGTAGGTCATGCTTGCTGGGCATCCCAACAGAAGTGCTCCAAATTAATTTAATCCATTCTTACACAAAGGCAGAGATGCCCTGCTAAAACCTATAGCCAGTGGTATTTAGGACAGTGACAAGATTTAAATAAAAACATTGGTTCTCCATAGAAGTAAAGTAAGAGGGCTTGACATATTTCCAATTCCATTCCCACATGGTGACTCACAAGAAGTGGAGAAGTCAGTCCAGGTCAGTATCAAATAAAGATTACTTAAGGTGAGTGCTTCACACCCCCACTATCATATGGATTTTGTCTCTCTGCTTAGGGCCCTAACAATGGCCAAACTGACTAAAGATCCAGCACTTTTCCACCAGCATTTTTCTGACAGGGAAGACACAAGATGACCTTCATAAGCATCCCTAATAACTTCAAGCCCTCAAAATGCATCAACAGCTATGACATGAAAGAGACCACTCTGACTTCAAAGATGCTGAAAGATTATAGTTTTTGGAGAGGTTCTGTTCAAAGAAAGTAAATTTGAAAGGCCCTCAAAGTTTGGAAAACCTCAGTTCGGCCAGAGGTGGGAGACAGCAAGGCTTCATCTATCTAGCAGAAATTAACCACATGAAGCATTCTGTTTTTTTATGAAGAAGGTGGGGGGGAAAAATAGCAGCTAGCTTTAGCGCAGGAGATCAGATTTGTTTTAGCATAAATGGTTAAATTCTGCCTAAGCTCCTCCTCACCCATATAGTTTCATTCCCAGAATGCAAGAGAGCAGGAAAAGTTTCTTACGCTGATCAATGGGAAGCTGCTGTAGAAATACCAAGGCTTCTTGTTTCATGACACATCATTAGTAATACTTTGAAGAACAGCACAGCTTAGTTTTACCTCTAGACTAGTCCATCAGCACAAAACAGGTTACAGAAGACGCAAAGCTTTTTTTATAAATTCTCATGCCTTTTCATTCATTTATGATTATTTATTTTTAAATTCACTTATAATAAACACCCTTTCATGGTCTTGCAGCTGGTCACGAAGGCAACTGCAGGAATTCCTGCCAAGGTGCTGTGCTCTTCCCTCCTGTTTCTCCAGTAATGCTGACAGTTTCTGGGCAGTGTTGGTGCTGTCCCTGCAAAGATCCTGGAAGCAAGTTACTCCCAGAATCCTTTTTGGAGATCCCACAGGGAAGCACCTGACCCCTGAACAGGCCTTGTCCAGCATTTTTTATTTAGATTGTTTGCTGGAGTCTGAGTAATATAAACTGTACCTATTAAAATGAGCAGTCTTATCTGCATTACATGCCTTCAGTTTTCTCTTATCGAAAGCTGAAGTTCATGGCAACAGATGGTACAGCTGTCTCCTCCCATTTCACCTAATTTCTGCCCTTTGGTCCATGCATATTTTCTCAGTGATGACAAAATAGAAGAGGAAGGACAATAGATAGAGAGACAATCTGAACATCCTCCACTGGAAATTGTCCCTTGTAAGCATGTTCACAAGGATCCTTTCAGAGAAGGAAGCAGATATGACATATCTTTGGTATCCAGTCCCTGAACCTCACGGATGTGAGAGCTACACGCACATGCAGAGAGCAAAGCAGCTATTCCTCTATGAAGAGGGATTCRTTTAGGAGTCAGAGGTTAATGCATGGCTTGAAGAAAGGACATGGAGTAAGATTCTTTTATGGCCAGAAGACAAATGAGGGGACAGCAGTGACACAACAAAAAACCATATAGGCATAGCTCGGAGATAATTCAGGTTCAGGTCCAGACCACCGCAATAAAGAGAATATCGCAATAAAGCGAGTCACACGAATCTTTTGGTTTCCCAGTGTATATAAGAGTTATGTTTACACTATACCGTAGTCTATTAAGTGTRAAATAGCATTATGTCTAAAAACACAATGTACATACCTTAATTAAAAAAATACTTCATTGCTAAACAATGCTATCCATCATCTGAGCCTTCAGTGAGTCGTAATCTTTTTGCTGATGGAGGGTCTCACCTCGATGTTGATGGCTGTTGACTGATGAGGGTGGTGGCTGCTGAAGGCTGGGGTGCCTGTGGCAATTTCTTAAAATAAGACAGCAATGAAGCTTGCCGCATTGATTGACTCTTCCTTTCATGAAGGATTTCTCTGTAGCATGCGATGCTGTTTCATAGCATTTTACACAAAATAGAGCTTCTTTCAAAATTGGAGTCAATCCTCTCAAACCCTGCTGCTGCTTTATCAAGTAAGTTTATGTCATATTCTAAATCCTTTGCTGTCATTTCAACAATGTTCACAGCATGTTCACCAGGAGTAGATTCCATCTCAAGAAACCACTTTGCTCATCCATAAGAAGCAACTCCTCATCTGTTAAAGTTTTATCATGAAATTGCAGCAATTTGGTCACATCTTCAGGCTCCACTTCTAATTCTCTTGCTGTCAGCCTGTCCTTTGAAGCTTTGAAGCCAGGCATTGACTTCTCTCTAGCTAGGAAAGTCCTAGATGGCATCTTCTTCCAAGAGAAGGCTGTTTCATCTACACTGAAAATCTGTTGTTTAGTGTAGCCACCTTCATCAGTTATCTTAGCTAGATCTTCTGGATAACTTGCTGCAGCTTCTACATCAGCACTTGCTGCTTCACCTTGCACTTTTATGTTATGGAGACAGCTTCTTTCCTTAAACCTCATGAACCAACCTCTGCTAGCTTCAACCTTTTCTTCTGCAGCTTCCTCACCTCTCTCAGCCTTCATAGAATTGAAGAGTTTGGGCCTTGCTCTGGGTTAGGCTTTGGCTTAAGGGAATGTTGTGGCTGGTTTGATCTTCTATCCAGACCACTAAAACTTTCTCCATATCAGCAATAAGGCTATTTGGCTTTCTTATCATTTGTGTGTTCACTGGAGTAGCACTTTGAATTTCCATCAAGACCTTTTCCTTTGCATTCACAACTTGGCTCACTGTTTGGCGCAAGAGGCCAAGCTTTCGGCCTATYTTGGCTTTCGGCCTCTCTCAGCTTTCATCGTGCCTTCCGCACTAAGCTGAATCATTTCTAGCTTTTGATTTAAAGTGAGAGATGTGCGAGTCTTCCTTTACTTGAAAACTTAGAGGCCATTGTAGGGTTATTAACTGCCCTATTTTCGATATTATTGTGTCTCAGGGAACAAGGAAGCCTGAGGAGAGGGAGAGAGATGGGGGAACGGCCAGTCGCTGGAGCAGTCAGGACACACACAACATTGATTAATTCAGTTTGCCATCTTATACGGGCACAGTTCATGGCACCCCAAAACACTAACAATAGTGACATCAAAGCTCACTGATCACAGATCACCATAACAGATATAATGAAAAAGTTTGAAATATTGCAAGAATTACCAAAATGTGACACAGAGACACGAAATGAGCACATGCTGGTGGAAAAATGGCGCCGACAGACTTGTTCAACGCAGGGTTGCCCCAAACCTTCAATTTGTAAAAAAACACCGCAACATCTGCGAGGCGCAACAAAGCGAAGGGCAATAAAGCGAGGGGGACGCTCGAGAAGAAAAGCCCGCCCCCAGGAGGCTCCTCCCCCCAGAGCGCCCCGCCCCCGGTCCCTCGGCGAAGCCCCGCCCCTAGCCCTCCCCTCCGTCAATCTCTTGCAGGAGCCAATGAGAAGAGGCCAATGCCCGGCTAGTCCCGCCCCCGCCCCGGCGGGAGGTGATGCCTTCCGGCGGAAAGGCGGGGCGGTGTTGTCCAAGATGGTGGCGGGAGGGTTGTGTCTGTGTGGGCTCATCAGGTACTGGGGGCGCGAGGGCGGCACTGTCCGGCG